>NW_023659033.1:42500-65000 GCF_015228065.2 Penaeus monodon
TACCCTTTTATAGGAGAGAGAAAGAGAGAAGAGAGAGAACAGGGAGAAGAACGACAGACAGAGAAGAGAAGAGAGAAGAGAGAAGAGAGACAACGACAGACAGAGAGACAGAGACGAAAGAGAGAGAAAGAAAGAAAGAAGAAGAGAGAGAGAAGAGAGAGAGAAAAGAGAGAGAGAGGGAGAAAGAGAGAAGAGAGAGAAGAGGAGAAAAAAGGAAAAGAAAAGGGGAAGAGAGAGAGAGAGAAGAGAGAGAGAGAGAGAGAAGAAAAGAGGGAGAAAGTACCCATTTTAAGAGGGTGTCCCAAGTCTCTTTAAAAATTGAAAAGAGACTTGTGGACACCCTGTAATAATATATAAAATTATATAATATATATATATATATATTATATATATATATATATATATATAGGCCCGGTGGCCGAGGGGTTAAGCATGGGCTCAAGACTGTCAAAGGGCAACTAGTTCGAGGTTCAGTCCCGACCGGGCGTTTTTTTCCCCTTTGGGGGCAAAAAACTTCACCTCGTTTGCCTCCTACCCGCTGAGGGGGCAACCACCCAAGTCTGCCTTCCCCAAACCGGGAAAATAAGTGGTGACTCTATAAAAAACCGGGGTGGCACCCCCGCTCAAAATTTCCAAGAAAAACAGGAAATCCATGACGCCAACACCTTGGGGGACGGGCACTTAAAAAAAAGAATATATATAATATATATTATATTAATATATATATATATTATATATAAAGGTATGTGTGTGTGTGTGTTGTTGCTTTGTTGGTGTGTGTGTTTTTTTGTATGTGTGTCCTGAATGTTTGGCGTTGTGTGTGTGTGTGATTTGGTTTTATGTGTGGGGGTGTGTTTTGTGTGGTTTTGTGGGTGTGTGTGTGTGTGTTGTGTTGTGTGTGTGTATGTTTGTGTAGTTGTTGGTGTGTGTTTTGTGTGTGTGTGTGTGTGTTTTGGGGTTTTGGCGTGTGTGTGTGCGTTGTGTGTGTGTGTTTTTTTGTGTGCCCTGTATGTTTGTGCATGTAGTTACAGTGGAGAAAATCGTTTTCGGGGAGCCAGTACCTCCCCTTGCTCCCCCCTGTTTCCCTCCCTGCTGCATCGTCCCCCGCTGAACGGTCACTACTTATACCGAAATGCCCTGGGCCTCAGGGAGTTCGTCGCCGCGCCCCACGCGTAAGGTCACCCCCTCGCTTCCCTCCGGGCAAGCTGACCTGCCCCGACCCAGATACCGCCTATATAGACATTCCATGTTTTATCTGGTTTTAACTCCAGAAAAAAAGGGTGATGCCTTAACAATTCTCCCTCTTTTCCCCCATTGTACAAGAGACGCCTTTTAAAAACTGGGAGTGGGGGCCCGTTGCTCCTTTTGGCTGCACCGACCACCACCCCCAAAAAAAATCCGCTCGACCGCTTCAAACATGGCTAAGAAAAAAAAAAAAAACATGTAGTACACTTGGGGGCCCCTTTTCTTATTTTTTTTCCCTTCCCCCAAAAATGTTTTAAACTGTTGTTTTTTTTTTTTGGGGTTAAAAAGGTGCTTATGATAGCAAATGGCACGTTTCACATATTCCTTCCCTCAAATCCTTTTCCGTGAGATCGAGTATGTGATCATTAAACATGAATATCGTCCATTTGTTAAGAAATTAAATTTTTTTCTCTCTTTTTTTTAGAGATTTATTTTGTTTAAAACTGCAACGATTTAACGTGTTCTGATTTTATGTTATCACAATATCATTTCATTTTTCCTCCCCATGCCCGCCTGACCGTCCTTTTCTTTCGCTTTCGGTCACTTTGTTAAAAAGGTTTTTTTTCCCTCTACCTGACCTCACTTTCTCTTTTCCCAGTCGGTGGCGACTGGGAAGGTCAAAATTTACAGCTTGGTTCCCTGTAATTTGGTTTTTTTTGTTGATGCCTTGGGAATTAACATGGCATTGTTAAATTTCTTTGGGACACTTCTATCGGTCTAAAGA
Organism: Penaeus monodon; assembly: GCF_015228065.2. Taxonomy (NCBI): domain Eukaryota; kingdom Metazoa; phylum Arthropoda; class Malacostraca; order Decapoda; family Penaeidae; genus Penaeus; species Penaeus monodon. The sequence continues at coordinate 44,470 of NW_023659033.1, forward strand.
AACTTAATGCAATTTCTTAATTCATTTTTGAAAATAGTGTAAGGGTCTTCCCCCTATCATAGTGCACGGATTGCCCATATTTCCCCGGGGGTTCGTAAACGCCTAATAGATCTGCCTCCTCGTTTTAAAGTAGGTCAATAAACCAAGTTATTCTTTGGGGACCTTTTTATCGTGTGACCCGCGTTATGTCCGTTGATTGTAGGCTAGGTTTAAGCTAAATCTTTTCGCTTTTAATCACCCTTTCCCCACCCCCTCAGTCGCTTCATGTTTTGGTGCATCCCAACGTTTGTGTATCATGAAAATTTATATATCCTTGGGAAATTTTTCGACGCCTATCCAGATACCAGAAGAAGGGAGTTTTTATATTCCCTCTCGAGTCCCTCACAATACGGCATTTGGGTTAGGATCCCCCCGTTAAAGTTTTCATTCAGCGTACTTTAAATTTATTCAATGGAGTTAAAATTTTTTTAAAATAGCTAGCATTGCTTTTTTTACTTCAGTTTTGTTATAGTAAACTTTAAATATTCGGTTTGTGGTCTTCTCTTTGGGTCCTTTGCCTTCCTCTCATTCTGCGCTGCACTAAACCACGCAACACACACTCTTCACCTCACTCATACCCCCCGGACAAAAGACACTGACCCTTTTCATTAATGGGGTTGGTTGCTGTTTTAGTGCCACGTAATGATTTTTTTTACATGTTTTCAAGTTCATCTTTTTTTTCTCTGTGTTACGACGTTTTCAAGAAAAATCTTCCGGATTGCCGAGGTCTTTTCCCCTTATTTATTCTCATATCTATGATACGGTTGGTATTAAAGCCGGGCCCATGCGGACGCTACTGACGTTTTCCCTCTTCTATTTTTTTCTTTTTTTTGGAAAAAAAAAGACAAAATAAAAAAAAACGAAAATATTTTAAAACTCCATTAAATATCGAAAATTTTAAAAATCACCGGGCTATGTTTAAAACCCCTCTTCTCTTTTGCCTATTTTTTTTCTCTTCTCTCCCTTACGTTATGTCGGTTCCCTGACTATATATTCAGTCGACCGACATGGCACCGAAGGAAACCTGCTACAGTTCCGGTCCCCTTTAATGCGTGGGAAGGCGTCATCGAAATCGCCATAGGCCGCGGACCGGATGTTCATCAAGCAGGTTTTAAGCCGTCCATATGTTTGGGGCGGCCCTGCCGGACCCCCGAATTGCCGCCCCCCCCCTCGAGACCCGCAGATAAATTCGACTCCGGGGCTCGTGCGCAGGTATACCCCCCCGAGAGCTGCCCCTCCCCTGGCCCGTAATCCGATGAAAATTACGAGGACTGTGGACGGAGAAGGACCTGACGGATCTGTGGGGACTGTGGACGGGGAGCCGCCGAGTTGGGCCCTGGCCAGGCTTCTTTCTTCTTTTAAGGGTGGGTTAAAGTCTACCCGCCGGGTCACAGCAGTACTTTTAATTTTAGTTTTTATTTTGTATCTTTGGAGTGAGTCTGGGAGGGTCCCCGTTCCTTTTCCCCGGGAGTGCCGGTGGTACCTTTTTGGGAATCATTTTTCTCTATTTATCCGGGCTTGGACCAGCACTTGACTTGGGGTGGCTTGGGCCCCCCAGTGGCAGTGGGAACAAGGGGAAATTCCCTGCCCAAGGGGAAAAACCGGGGGCGGTGACTCGACCCCCTTTAATTTTAGATTGCCTCGTGACATCTTTTGGGCCGACGCCCCAAACCTTGGGCCCCCCGCGGCCTTACGATCATGGCTTCCATGTTTTTTTTGGCCGGATAGGGAGGAAAGAAACCGAATCAAGGAGGATTGTGCGACACTTTCAGGGCGTGTGGACATCGAAAACGGGGGATTACACCGAGGGCCGGGGGATAAAAAGAAGGGACGACACCACGAAATCACCGGACAACGCCCGAGAACAGATGACCAGCCAGGTTAGGCATCCTTGAGGCAAAACAAGACCCCCGAGGGCGGGCGTGATAGGTGGCCGAGCAATGTACATGGGGCAATCGTGTACAACGGAGCTGGGTGCCTACCTCGCTCCCCCTTTCTTTCCCGCCGCTGCTTTGCTCCTCCAGCTGAAAGTCCCCTTTACCGAAATGACCTAGGCCCCAGGAGTTCGTCGCCAGCGACCAGCGGGTAAGGTCATAGCCCCCGCCTCCCTCCGGGCAAGCTACCTGACCCCGCCCCATACCCCATATTTAAAAGGTCGTGTTCTTATACTGCCCGTGTCATTCGAATAAGAGTGAAGCCGTTTAAAAAGTATAACTACCCTCTGTTTCCCCTTGTACTAAGGGTACAGCCTTTTACAATGGTTTTGTTGTGTGTGTGTGTGTGTGTGTGTTGGGGGTGTGTGTGTGGTGTGGCGTTGGGGTGTGCTGTGCGTGTCGTGTGCGTGGGTGTGCTGTTGGGGTGTGTGTGTGTGTTGTGTGTTGTGTAGTGTGTGTGTGTGGTGGTGTGGTGTGTGTTTGTTTTTGTGTGTGTGCCGGGATTTTGCTGTTGTGTGTGTGTGTGTGTGTGTGTTGTGGTGTGTTGGTGTTGTTGCATGTGCTCACGGGGCGCGGGCGGGCGATGGCGTTCCACGAAACACACCACACAAACGGTAAAATTTACAAACACATATAATGTTTACTCTCTCTCTCTCATAATAATTTTTTTATATATATATATAATTATTTTTATATAAAATATTATATATTATATATACAAAATATATATTATATATATATATTATATTTTTGTATACACTATATAATTTTATATATAATAATATATATATATATTATATATATTATACTACTTAACTTATACTACCCCACCACACACACACACCACACCACACACCACACACCACATATATATATATATATATAAATAATATATATATATATATATATCATATATTTTAAAATATTATATTTTAAATATATTATTATATATATACAGTGTATGTGTGTGTGTGTGTTGTGATTTATGTGTGTGTGTGTGCCGGCAGTATTTAATAATAGATTAAATGAATATATATATATATATATATATATATATATATATATTATATATATATATCTATATATATATATATGTGTGTGTGTGTGTGTGTGGCTTGTGTGTGGTGTGGGTGTGTGTAGTGTTATAGATGTGGTAATTCTATTTATGTTACCATTGGAACCACGTGGTGGTTACCACGCGGATCAAAGTCCCAAATAAGAACCACCCGCTCAGCGTCGAAGGAAGGCCGAGGGTCACATTTTATATCTGACATCGTTTGACCGGGAGTTCGTCGCCAGCGACAGGGCTGAGCGCGGAAGGTCATAGCCCTCGTCTCCTCCGGGCAAGCTGACTGACCGCGACCAGCATACACCCATAATCTAGACATATCTTGTGTCGTTCTTATACTGCGTGTGTCAACTCTTATAAATAAAAGAGTAAGCGAATACAGTATCAATACCCTGCCAAGCCACTGTAATTGGGTTCTGATACCCGTTTATCTGTGGGCAGGGTGGCGATGCGTCCTTCCGGCTCGCAGCATGAACGCAAATATTCGAAGAAGAAAAATCGGCTCGACCGCTTCAAGACAGGACTTAAAAAAAAAAAAGAAAGCACGCAAGTACACGTTTAAGCCCTTTCTTATTTCTTTTCCCTTCCTTCTCCCATAAATGTGTTAAGATGTTGTTGTTGTTTTTTGTTGGGTTAAAAGGTGCTAATGCAGCAATGGCACGTTCTCCCAGTATTCCTTTACTTCACTCAGATGCATTCTGTGCGAGCGAGTATGTGATCATTAAAACCATGATTACCGTTCAGTAGTTAAGTAATTCATTATTTTCTCTCGTTTTTAGAGATATTTAATTGTTTCATCTGCAAAAACAAATTAAAAGCGTCGTGATTTCATCTTATCCACGAATATCATTTCATTTTTCCTCCCCAGCAAATGGCACGTTCTCACAGTATTCTCACCTCAGATCGCATTTCTGTGCGATCGAGTATGTGATCATTAAAAAATGAATACCGTCGGTAGTTAAGTAATTAATTATTTTCTCTCGTTTTTAGAGATTTATATTTGTTTCATCTGCAACGATTTAAACGCGTTCGTGATTTCATTCTATCACGAATAATCATTCATTTTTCCTCCCCACGCCCCGAAATAACCGTCCCTTTTCTTTCGCTCTTGCGGTCACTGATTAGGAAAACGGTTGTTTTCCCGTCTGACCTGACCTCAGTTTCTCTTTTACCTGGTCCGGGGCGACATGAGAAGGATCAAATGACAGCTTGATTCCCTGTAAATTGTGGTTATTTTATTTTTGATGCCTTGGGAATGAACCATAGCATTGTTACATTGCTTGTGACAAGTTCTATAAGGCGTAGAACGGAGCTGTAACACATTTTATAGAAATGTATTATTTTGGAATATAGGGTAGGATACTTCCCCCATATCATAGTGCACAGGATTGCCCGATATTACCTGGGGTGCGGTAAACACCTAATAGACTGCCGCTCCGTCGTTCGAAGTAGGTACAATAAAACGAAGTTATTCATTTGGCACCTTTTGAGTCGGGGGTTTTGTGACCGCGGTTATGGCCGTGTAGGGACTAGGGTTTAAGCTAGAATCATTGGTTCGCTTATTAATCACCACCTTTCTCACCCTTCCTCAAGTCGCTGGCAATGTTTTGGGTTACACCCAAGCGTTGGTGATTCGGTGATAATTTAAATTCCTTAGGGAATTGGCAATGCCCATCACAGATTACGCTGACAGAGAGCAGGTTATTTACAGTTTCTCTGGATCGAGTCGCTTCATTAATACATGGCATTTTGGTTATAGAATCCCCCCTTTACCGAAGTCTGGCAGGCCTAGCTAGACATGTACTCGGAGGATCTGACCCCTAGAAGATTTGCTGTTAAATAGCTGCGAATATTTTTAATGTCACCATCATTCATCGTACATTCTGTCACATATCATTAAATGTTGAAAATTCAATGTGGTAGTTGAAACAATCTTAAATAGTTGCATGCTAATTTACTTCAGTTTTTGTTAAGTGAACGTTAATATTCGTGTTTGTGATTCATTCTCTGTGTGAGGTCACTCTCCCTCCCCCTCTCATTCACGCTAGTTGTCACTCACACATTGCACACAACACACACATGCACCTCAATCACAAACGCAGGACAAAAGACCAATGACCCTTTCATAATACGGTTGGGGTGCTGTCAGAGTGCCGGCGTAAGATTTATTTACATCGATGTACAAGTTACATCTATTTCTTCTCTGTGGGACGATTGTGGTTCAAGTAAATCTCGCGGATTGCGTCTACTCTCATTATCTATAAGAGAACGGTTGTAGTTCAAGCTAGGTCCATGCGGCGCTATTGCAATCTCCCTCTATATTTTCTTCTTAACTTTTTGAAAATAAAACACAAATGAAAAAAAAGACGAAAATAATTTAAAACCAACATTAAAAACCGCAAATTTTATTAAATCCACCGGCTAGTGGTAGTTAACACCCCTCTATGATGGCCTTTCTTTGTCTCTTACTCTGGGCCCTTACTGTGTATGATATGGTTCCCGGACTATATTGCAGTCGGACCGAAACGGCACCGAAGATGAACCTGCTACAGGTTCCGTCACTTAGATGCAGTGGGAAAGGACGTCATCGAAGATCGCCATAGGCCCTTGGACCAAGCTTCGTCAGGAAAAGGTGTTAAGCCGTACAGGTGTAGTGGACGGGCGTTGCCGGACTCCCCTTAGATCCAGCGAAACCAGCACCTTTGCCGCAGGTACCAGTCGCCCCAGGAAGGCTTGTGCATAGCGACGCCTGGCGGACGCCTGCAGATCCGGTAAACTCCAGGAGCTCGTTAAGCGCAGGTATCAAGCCACACCAAGATGCTTCCCTTTGCCCCAACGCCGTTAGATTCTCGGATGAAGATTACGAGGACGTGTGGATGCCGAGAAGGGACCTGGGACGAGATCTGGAGGACGTGTGGACGAGGACGCCGCCGAGTTAGGCATGGACGAGGACTAAGAGAGGTCTAGACGAATCCGAAGTCAAGGGAGGACCTGTGCGACATTTCGAGGACGTGGTAGACATCGAGGACGGGACCAGAATTTACACCAGAACCAGGAGGCGGATGAGGACGGACAGGACGAGCAGCACGAAGAGCACCAGACGACGCAGCCAAGTTAGGTCACCCTGAAGGCGCCTCGAGGGCGAGCGCGAGTAAGTGGCGAGCAATATAGGGATGCGGATAATTCTATTTCTGTTAGAGGAGTGGATAATTCTATTTTCTGTTACCAGTGGACCACGTGGCTGGTTACCACGCGGATCCAAAGTCCCCAAAATAAGAACCACCCGCTCAGCGAAGGCGGAGGTCACATTTAATCTGACCTCGTTTGACCGGGAGTCGTCGCCAAGACGACCAGCGCGGTAAGGTCAATAGCCCTCGCCCCCCTCCGGGCAAGCTGACCTGACGACGACCAGTATCAATACCCCTGCAATCCATGTAATGGGTTCTATAACCCCGTGATAGTGTGGTGTGTGTGTGTCTGTGTCTGTGTGCGTGTGTATCCTATATATAGTAAATAGATAAATAAATAAATAAATGTTTATATATATATACATATAGATTATATATATATATATATATATTATATATATATCTATATAATATATAATATCTGATATATCATATATATATATATATATAATATATATATATATATATAATATATATATATATATAATAGCTATGTTGTCCGTGCGTGTGTATGTGGTGTATGTGTGTGTATGTGTGTGTGTATTCATACTAGTAAATAAATAGATAAAGAAGTAAATAAATATATGTATATATATGTATATATATATCTTTATATATATATATATATATATATATTATATATATGTGTGTGTGTGTGTGTGTGTGTGTGTTGTGTGTGTGTGTGGGGTATGGGTGTGTATGTGCGGTGTGTATTTTAATAGTAACTAATAGATAAATAAGTAAATAAACATATGTATATATATAGATTATATATATATCTATATATTATCTGATATTATATATGACATATAGATAGATAGTATATATATAGATAGATACAGAGCGAGATAGGTATATCAGATAGATAGATATATATAGAGATATATATATATGTATGTATATAAATATATATATCATTAGATATAGCTATATAATATATGCAGAAGATATGGTACATAGATCGGGAGATATATATATATAGATTATAGAATTATATAGAGATATATAGGTATGATAAGATAAGAGAGAGATATATATATATATACATATATATAGATTAGATATATATAGATAGTATAGAGTGTACAGTAGAGAGGGATAGAAGGATATATTAGTATAGAGATATATAATATAGTATAGAGATGTACAGATAAAAGGTAATATGAGATATATATGATATATAGATATATAGATATATATATATAGATATAAATATATATATAGAAGAGATATATGATGACATTATATATATGTATAGAACATATATTATATATAGATATATAGATATATATATATATTATACATAGTTATACATATAGTATATAGTATAGATATATAGATACTATATACATATATATTATATATATATCTTTATAAATAGTATATTATATATATATATGTATTGATATATATGTAATACATACATATATATATATATAATTATAGATATATATATATATATAATATGAGATATATATAGAATATATGTGGGTGTGTGTGTGTGTTGATGTGTGTGTGTGTGTGTGTATACAAAACACACACCAACACACACACACAAAAATATTATATATATATATATATTATATATATTATATATATATATCTATTTTAGTGTGATATATATGGCCGGATAGACTTGTGTGGTGTGTGTGTGTGGTGTATATAAACACCACACACACACACACACACACACACACACACACACACACACACACACAACACACACAAAGTATATCCGGCCATGCGGACGAAACTTTATGTGGTGTTTATTAAAGTATAAATTTGGTATTGTTCACAACGACAGTAGTGTATCGATGGATTCTCAAGCCTCTCCTACCATCTATGTAGGACATTTGACTCGGAAGTCCCACAAACTCACACATTCTTGGGGGCCGAAACAGAAGAGGGGTGAAGTAACCAATGGATTTGGGGGGGTAATTGAGGGGCAGGAAATATGAATAATATACAGGAAATCGTTACATAATAATGAAATACATTTTATTGAAAATATATATTGTCTAATGCAGGAGGCTGTGTTCTCCCTGAGACCCACACTTAGGGGCTGCCGCCCCCCTAACCATTGCCCTGGACCACAGAGAATCCACGGTTTTTTCGGATAGACATGGCGACCCACATGCGGGAGCGCCGATGCCAAGTAAGTCCTACGCTCTCTCCTGTCGTACATACATATGGTTTTTTTGTAAGGAAAGGGGTTTATTTGATTTTTTTTCTGGATGGGGGGGTGGAAAGGTTTTATTGGGAAAAACCAGACTAGAGGGGGCAATAATTTGGGAGGTAACCCCCCCTATGTTCCCCCTGCCTAAAAGGGATGGGGTTGGCCCAAAGACTGGGGGGAGGGAGTGGGGGGTTGTTTAATTTTTTCTTTTGGGTGTAGAGAGTGAGAAGAATTTTCGATACCACAGTCATCGTGATGGGGTATTCGCAAGTTAACCAACATTTATTTTTTATAAAATTCCCTCTAAAAAATTTTCTTTCCCTTTTGCTAAAAAAGGGGAAAAATCAAGGGGATATTTTTTAAAATTTTTAACATTTTTTTTTCCTTTGTTTTCTCTTGACTTTCAAAAATAAAAACCCAGTGAGCAATAGAACATTCTTTAAATTTCTTTTAGAAGTTTTACCGATGTCTAATTAATAAATTACTTGAGACACAGTAGCAGATTTAGGGCGGGCACCTAAATGGTCTTTATCAAATGATATAAGAAAAAGTATTTGGGAAAAAAATGGTATCATAGCAAAGATATGAATAATCAGACTGTAGAAAGGGGCGTAATAAAAAAAAATAACAAAAGAAAATAAGCAACAAGCTACCCCGGGATCGAGGTCGGGGAAATCACCATAGAAAGTTGTTTCCGGTTAAACGGTTTCACCGTACCCTTATGGGGAAAGTTAATCACTTTTTGGTTATATTTTTAACGTGTGAAATTTACGACAATTAATATATTATATATATATATATAATATATATATAAAATTTTTATAATATATTATAAACCGACACTAATACACACACACACACACCCCACAATATATATATATATATATATATAATATATATTATATATTATATATATAATTATTATAAAAAAAACAAAAGCACACACACACACCACACACACACACACACACACAAAACACACAACACACAACATATATATATTATTTTAAGAAAATTATTTTATTTATATACCAACACCACACACACACACACACAAACACACACACACACACACACAACACACACACCCACACATATATATAATATTAATATATATATATAATAATATAATAACACACACACACACAACACACACACAAACACACACACACAACACACACACACCCACACCCCACAAATATAATATATTTTAATATATAATTTAATATATATATATAATTATATGTATGTATGTATGTATATATATATTTTAAAATATATTAATATATATATATATTAAAATTATATATTATATAATATATGGTGGTGTGTTGTTGTGTGTGTGTGGTGGTGTGTTTGGTGTGTGTGTGGTGTGTAGTGTATGTAGAACTAGAAGTATGTATGTAATCATATGAAAAAGAATTGTGTAAAGGCAGGTTTGCAGGGGCTTGTGCAAAAAAATGAACATATGAGAATTTAGGGGCATGTGGGGTGAAACAATTTGCTGCGCTAGGTTCAGTGCATAAAAAAATCAGGTATAAAAATAATCACATATACACGCACTTTCAGTAACCCCATGCTCACGGAAGTATACCCGGTGTAATAACAGGCCCCGTACGTTGCTGCAAAAGCAAAAGGTACATAGTCTTTTCTGCGAAACCCCCAGATAGGATCGCAGAAGTTGGTTAGTTACGAGAGGGATGGTCACATACATTCAATTATGACAATGCAAAATATGATAGGTTTATGGCACACCTACTAAGATAAGATTTTAAGTTTTCCCCATTTTTTAGATTAGGAAGTGGAAAAAAATAACAGGCTCAGGAAAAGTGAAAAGATATTAGGAGAAGTGAGTGCATGCTGGGTATTTTTGCTATTCACCCTTAATGTTTTTTTCACATTCCTTTCTTTTAAATCCTTTAGCGGTTTTCCAAAAAAGGCTCTTGACTCTCATTATTAACAAGCTGTAAAAAACTTCTAAAGAGAGCCCCATGTTTTTGGCTATCAAGTGGGTGTTTTTATGTACTTTACCCAAATGAACGTTACCGAATTATCATAAACTTTAAATGAGACTCGTTGTTCGATGAAATATTTTTGTGCAAATAAAATTTTTTTTTTTAATGATATATAAATATTTTTTAAAGTTTTAAAGCATGAGTTTCCCAGTAATTATATTATAGTTTTTTTTCGGCAAGGGAGAAATCCCGACAGGGGTTTTTCGCGCGCGGAGGGATTTTCATCTCGGATACGTTACAGAAGGGGAAAGCTCAGGACAGAATAGATTAAATTTTGGACCCCCTTTCAACCCAATAGCGGGGGGGCCCAAACCCCGCGGAGGGGTTTACAGTGACATCCCGGCTGAATACTCCCCCTACCCCCAAGAACACCTAAGCCAGTAGGGGGGGTAATCGGCTGTATACCCCCTTTAAACATTACTTGATTAAATTTTTTTCATTAAATGGATATTTTAGGACTCTATGAATTAGAAACTAGGCGAAGAACAGAAGAAATAAATGATGGAGACTTTTCCTATTGGAGAGGAAAGCAGGAATTTGGGGTAGGGTTTTTAGTTATAAATGCTTAGAAAAGAATATTTTGGAATTCTATAGTGTAAAAGAAAGAATGGCTTTAGTAACAATAAATCTAAAAACAGGTACAACCAAAGATGTTAAATCTTAGCCCAAACTGCAGCCATAGTGATAAAAAAATAAGCTTTTTTGAAGATATATTTAGCCAGCGAGAGAGTAAAAACCCCCTTTTACAATAATTTTGGGAAATTTTAAAGCCCAAAAAGGGTGAAAAGACAGAAGGAGAAGGGCCCTAGTGAGGGAACATGAATAGGCATAGGAATGAGAGGGAATCTACTAGTCGATTTTGCGGAGGTCGTCACTCAAAATCATGAACACTTCGAAAAAAAAAAGAGCGGAGTGGACAGGAAGTCGCCATCAGGCATAAAAAACAAAATTGACTTCTAATTTCAAATGGGCCGAATAGAAAAAAAAAAATGTGAACTTTTTAAAATAAAGTAAATGTTGGCAGCGACCATAGAATGGTAGGGGCCCAAATTAATTACCCCTTAAAAGGGAAAAGGAAAAAAAATCATACAAAAACGCAGCAAGACCGCAAATTTCCCAGCAAGCTTCGGTAGAAAACTAAAGAGTTAGGCAAAAACATGGGGTCTGAAAGTATCGTGGGACAGGGAAAAAATGAATTCGGTGAACTAACAAAGACGTAAAAAAAAAGAAGAGAGAGTAGTAAATTCAATATCAAATGATAAATGAAACAGTGATCTCAGGTACCAGTATGAAAAAATAAAAGGAGACTCAAAATGGGGAGAAATCAAAGTAGCAGTAAGAAAACCAGATGAGAAATGACATATAACAAGAAGGAAATTATAAGAGTAGTGGAAGACTTTTACAGGGGTTATACAACTCAAATGAGCAGTCATGTATCAAATAAACGCGGTAACTAGAGACGTACTTAACACACACAGAGGGAAAAAAAAAGACACTTAAAGGCTGGAGGAGGGGAAAGCCAGGGGAAAACGAAATTAGTAAGACTTTTAAAAAGATGCATGAGAAATTGAAAAAAGTGGAACGAGCCAATCTTTACAACAATGCCTTTCAACGGAAAAATCGAAAGCCTAAAAAAAAGCAAAAATTTATTTTATAAAAAAAAAAAGGGGATGGAGAGGATCTAACCATAAGCCTCTTTTTCGTTTGCTTAAAAACTGTTCAAAAAAGTATCATACCGTATCTCTTACCCCTGGTTTTAACCACCCTAGAGAGAGACAGGCTTTGCAGTGGATTTCAACAGCCCCAATCCCATGCCCCCCCAAATAAAAAAAATGAAATAAAAAACCCCTTGTGTATGGCATTATAAATTTTACGAAAAGGCATTTGACTCTGTCAACAGACTAGAAGTTTTTGAAGACAGGAGAGAGGAGGTATATTGTAAAATTTGAAGAGGGACAGAAACCATCAAACCGCAAAAAACCCAAATTTTAAAAAGGGTGTAGACGGGTGAACCCCATCCATCAAGACTGTTTGCAGTTTCCCTTGAGGAAAATTTTTAAAAGCCAGAAGGGAAAGGGAAAAGGGTATAAAAATAGGAGAAAAATACCTAAAAAATTAAAGATTGCAGATGATATTGTTCTCTTAGGAATCTGGAAATAAATGCAGCAAAAAATAAAAAATCGAATAGAGAAGGTCTGGAAATCGGATGGGGAGGGGAACAAGAAAAGAAAAAGATCGTGTTAACAGTAGAGTGAATTCGAACGATACATGTAAAGGGGAAGCGCTAGAGGCAGGGAAAAGTATTAACCTAGGGCAACCGTACAGACAAACACATTTGCAAAAGGAAATCGTCTAGGTGGAGGCTTCGGAGACACAGTAGCATACAAACGGTCCTTTCCTTATGTCTAAAAAAAAAATCTTTTCCCTGGTCCTCCCCCCTTAGACTAGGATCAGAAATATGGACTACAGCCAAATTTTGGAGAGGAAACTAATAAGGCCCAGAGAGGGGGGAGAGCTTGAGCTGGGAAATTTGTAAAAAGACGAATGAGGGGGGACGTGGGCAGGAACAGACAAAAGTGGAAGTATATGGGAGCACAAAAAATAAAAGGCAAGGCAGGACAAAGAAAATAACAGGGGGTGGGCTATTTTAAAATAAAGGACCCAAAGGCCGACCAATGACAAAATGGGGTGACGAAATAACAAAATATGGGGCCCAAGGACGGGGAAAAAAAAATCGAAGAAAGAAAACTGGAAAAGACGGGAGAGGCCTACGTCCCGCAGTGGATTTATTTAGCCTGATGATGATGGGGGGTATGTTTTTAGATTTTTATTTTTTAGTACCAAAAAAAGTTATTTGGATTCCCCTTGAATAATTGAGTAATCACCTCTCCAAAGAACGTAATTCTAAAAAGCAGAAGATGGTGAAACCGGACCACCTTTGCTCAGGAAAAATTTTGTAGACCTTGACGAAACCTTCGAGATAGGAAAAATCGGGTTAGTCAATCATTATTTTCTCGACGTATCATGCTTCAGTGATCGAGCCGTCTCCCCGAAAGTAGCTGTTCACCGTAGTTCCCGAAAATAGATTGCATACTAAGATTTATTCGTTTAATTTTGTTAATTCATTTCAATATATTATACTTTTTTCTTAAAGATAATTATGATGATGTAATAATGATAGTGAGAAACTAAAGAGTGATGATGAGATAAAATAATAAAATATTTAATAATAATAATAAAATAATAAAAATAAAATGGTAATAATAAAACAATAAAAATAATAAAAATAATAATAAAAAAAAAATAATACACACACACAAACACACACAAAAACACACACCCCCCCAAACCCCCCCCCCCCCCCACCACCCCCCCCCCCACCCAAACAAAACACACCACACACCAACCACCACACACACACCCCCACGCCCCACCCACACACACCCAACTATAATAAAAATAAATAATAAAAATAATAAATATTATATAATTTTAAAAAATAGAAATATATAATAATAATAAGAATAATATAATAAGACTATATATAATATATAATATAAGAATAATAATATATATATAAATATATATATAATATATATATTTAATTAATTTAATATAATATAATATTATTTTATACAGCATATTACTTTTTTCTTATTTTTATTATTATCTTACATATTTTTATGGTTATTTTTTGTGTTATTTTTAGTTTTTTTTTTTTTTTTTTTTATTTTTATTTATTATTAAAATTTTATTATTATTATATTTTTAATTATTTTATTATTATTATTATTAAATTATTATTTTTTTAGTAGGAAGTAGTAGTAGTATTTATAGCAGCAGTAGTTGTAGTGCAGTATAAAGTGTAATACAGTGTAGTTAAGTAAATTATTATAGTTTATCATCGTTTTTTGTTACCCTATTGTTTTTACTCACACTGTTTTCTTTACGTTATCATTATTGAAATTTATTATTTTTATTATATGTTTTTTTTTTTTTAGTTTTATTTTTTGTTGTTGTTTTTTTGTTTTATATTACTTTATTATTATTATTTTTTATTATTTTTATTAAGTAGTAGAGTTAGTAGTGTGTGTTGAGTTAATTACAGGATATCATTATCTATCATATCATTTTTATTATTGCTTGTCAGTTATATTGTAACTTTTGTTTTTAAAACACTGTTATCTTTACTTTTGTTGTAATCATTATCTTTACCAATATAAACCCACAACACCACACACACCCCACAAAACACACAAAATTAATAATATATAATTATATATAATATAAATATAACATAAAAAATATAAAATTTTAATATATGTTATACATATATATTAATATAATATATTATATATTATATATATAATATATATACATATAGATACTATTGTATACATACAAATAACATCATATATTTTTATAATATATATTATATTTTATAATATATAATATATATATAATTTTTATTATTATTATTATTATCTTACATTATTATTATTTTTGTTATTTTTCATTATTATTACAATATTATTATTATTTTTGTTGTTGTTGTTGTTGTTATTATTATTTTTTTTGTTATTATTGTTATTATATAAAATTTTAGTAGTAGTAGTAGTAGTGTAAAATTATTTCGTTATATTGTTATTATTTTACCACTATTTTTTTTTACTCAACTTTTATCATTATGTTGTTGTTATCACATCAATCCCAAATTAATAACACACCAACAGTACGCACGCACGCACGCACGCACAAACATACCACACTACACACACATCACACACACAACCCAACAAACAACCAACCACAGACACACACCACACACACACACACACACACACACACACACACACAAACACACACACACACACACACACACACACCACACAAACACCACCAAAATATATATATAAAATTTAAAAATATTATATATATATATTAATATATAATATATATTATATAATATATATTAATATTTTATATTATATATATATATATATATATATTAAATATGTATATATTAAAATATATAATATATTATATATATAAATATATATATTTTAATATATATATAATAAAATTATATATATATAATATATATATGTATTATATCTGTGTGTTGGGTGTGTGTGTGTGTGTGGTACGTGTGTGTGCTTTGGGTGTGTGGTTGTGTTGTTTTGTGGGGGTGTGGTGTTTGTGTGTGTGTGTGTGTTGTGAGTGGTGTGTGTGGTGTGTGTGTGTGTGTGTGGTAGTTTTATATTTTAATTGTATATATGTTATATATGTATATAAAATTTATATATATATATAAAAATATAAATATGGTTGTGTGTGTGTGTGGTGTGTGTGTGTGGGTTGTGTGTGTGTGGGTGGTGTGTAGTATTAAATTTTAAAGTATATATGAATATATGTATATATATAAAGTATATATATATAAATATTTTAAATATAATATATTGGGGTGGGGTGTGTGTGTGTGTGTGGGTGGTGGTGGGGGTGTGTGGTGTGTGGTTTGGTTGTGTGTGTGCATGGGTGTGTTGTGTGGCGTGGGGTGTTTTTGTGTGTGGCATGTGTGTGTGTGTGGGGGGGTTTTGTGGTGTGGGTTTTGGTGGTGTGGTGGTGTGTGTGTGTGTGGTTTGGTGGTGAAAATGTTATATATTATTATAAAATTATATATATATATTTATATAATATATAATTTATATATATATATATCCCTGTGTTAAAGGGACCGTTTTTAATTCACCTCTGTTCAATTCTTTTGCGCTGATGATAGTCCTCCGAATTCCTAGGTAGTAAGTATCAATTTTAGTACGAAAAAGAAATAAAAATCAAATGGAAAAAAAAAAAAAAATGAAAAAAAAAGAAAAAATAAACAAAAAAAATTGTTTCAAACAAAATGAAAACTATTTAATTGATAATATTGACTGTTTGACAAAAGTGGTCTTAGAGACAAAGGGGAACAAGGCCATAAATGTTTACGCGTATTAAAGAAATTTTAATTTGCTTTCGGCCCCTCATAGTATCCTAAATCTTAAGGTACTGTGCAAAGTGTGCATGAATTTAGACTTTCCCTTTTTGGGAACACTTTTCAAGTTTCATGAAGGATTTCCTCTTTATCTGACAAAAAAAGTATGGATTGCAACCAACCACGCGAATACACGCCCCAAAAAAAAACACACACACACCAAAGCACACAGGTGATGTGTGTGTGGTTTGGGTGGGTGTTGTGTGTTTTTGTGGTTTTGGTGTTTTGTGGGGTGTGGTGGGTGGTATGGTGTGTGCATAAACATACATACATACAAAAAAAATCCAAAAAATAAAATAATGACAAACTGCCAACCGGCAAGGGGAAAAAATTCGTCGATAGCAACACCAAAAAAAAAAAAAAAAAAAAAAAAAAAAAAAAAAAAAAAAAAAAAAAAAAAAAAAAAAACGGACAAACCAAAACGCAATTTCTGAGGCTAAATGCACGCACGCACACGCACGCAGCACAACACACCAAAACACACAAAAAAAAAAAAAAAAAAAAAAAAAAAAAAAAAAAAAAAAATAAAATAAAAATAAATATATATATATATATATATATCTCTGTCTGTTTGTGTGTGTGTGTGTGGGGGTGTGGGGTGTTTTGGGTTTCCCCCCGGGGGGGGTGGTTTGTGTGTGTGTGTGGGGGGGTGTGACAAAACTAAAAAAAAGAAAAGGTACAAAAAGATGAAAAAGGAAAACAGCCACATAAGAAATGAAAAAAAATCGTAAAGTTTCGAATCTTTCGATTCTCTTATAAAACGAAAGGTACAGGGGGAGATTTTTACAGGAGTATTAATGGTGGGGGACAGAAAAAAACAAGAGGGAACGGGTCTCGGAGGAGGGGAAGTTTGAAAAGTCTGCGGAAGGCTTCTAACTAACGAGGAAGTAAGGGCATCTAAGCCCATGACCAGCACTCATGTTAGAATTAGGATTTAAAAAAAAAAACAGAGATTCTAGCATTTTTTTTTTCATACAAATTTTGTTGATTTATGAATTAATTTAGCGCTTTTCCAAGTTTAGCTGGTGGACCTTCATCATGTAAATGAACGAAACACGCATTTGATTCTTGGTATATCTAACACTTTTATGCTCATTAATCTTTCTCAAAAGCTCTACCGGTCTCGCCTATTTAAAACTTGGGGGCAATCCTTACAAGGTATAGTGTAAATACCGGGAGAAGTCTCAAGAGCACCGCTAGCCGCACTGTGCTTAAACCCAAAGTATTACGGCAGTGTGTCGGATACGTAAAAGCAACGTCAATTCCAGCGCCTTTAAAATGTGTCGTTGCTCATCGAAGGGGGGGGTTTATACGAATGATTAATAGATTACTTTTACACCTGTTGAGCATTAGGGGAATGAGTATAAAATTTCCATCTCGCAGATGACTGCGCTTGATTAAGAAAAAAGAGGATATTCCAATTCGAAAACGTTTAAAATGGGCGTCGAGCTTCCGATCGATAAATTTAATATCACAAATCCTATATACCCTACTCTACTAACATACACCGGGTGATTCAAGAAAACGTGAAGGTTCTTAGCGGGGGTATGTAGGTTTACGGTAAACCGAAATTAAGCGAGCCATTTACTTTGAATATAAGAACGCCGAGAAAAGGTAATTTAGCTGAATCATCCCATTCTACTTTCAAATTGATAGTACGTACGAGGTGTTGATTTTTCTGAAAAAAATCGAAATCTAAAACGGTTAACTTGCCAAAAAGAAAAAAAAATATATCATCAACATAAAAAAAAACAAAATGAGAGGAAATAAAACGAAGGAATTCGATTCAAACGTCTCCATGTATAAATTCACAAGAACCAGGCTTAAACTACTTCCCATTGCGATGCCATTGATTTGTTTATAAAATTCGTCGTCAAAAATAAAGAGATATTCGGGGACACACAAAACGAATGAGATCGAAATAGAAATTTGACCGGAATAGGGATCTTCTCATGAGAAAGTTTTTTTTTTCAAGAAAATCTAGCACATCATCAAGCAAACATTTAGTAAACAAATAGTCTACATCAAAACTCACTAAATTCTTACCGTGCGTCGGCAAGTTTCTAACTATCCATGAAACCATCGAAGTTTAATATGACTATCAGGACCAAAAAAGGGGAAGATAAAACGCTCGCTAGCCACGAGTCTAAGGACGGGAACTGAGTTGCAAGACGAAATAATAAAAGGGACGCCCTTTTGTGAGTTTTAGGAAGGCCATAAAAATACGGAATAGAGGGATTAACCGTTCTAAAGCGATCGAAGAATTTGGGGTCAAGACATATGGCAGCAATACGTCTGCGGTTTTTTCGGAATGATTCCCAGACAGAAGGGTAAGAATTGGAGCGCAGTTTTGGGTACGTTGAATGTCATTCAGGAGGGAATCTCTCTCTCTCTCTCTCTTACTCTCTCTCTCTCTCTCTCTCTATCTCTCTCTCTCTCTCTCTCTCTCTCTCTCTCTCTATATATATATATAATATTTTATAATATATATATATATATATTTTATATATATATATATATATTGTTTCCTTGGGCAAGGAATTCACCTCGATTTCCCACCTAGCCACTGGGTGGCCAAGCCAGCCAAGTCAGTGCTGGTCCCAAGCCCGGATAAATAGAGAGAATGGGTTTCCTAAAAATGGGAACACCGGGACTCTCCGTGGAAAGGAACTGGGACCCTACCACGGGACTCACTCTAAGAGCATACAACATGAAAAAATACAATTAAGTATCATGCTGTGACCACGGCGGCCCCAAACATGAACCTACCGTTAAAAAAAAGAAAAAGAAAAAAAAAAAAACATAAACACATGTGTATATACATAATATATATATACATTTAATATATACAATATTTATTCATATACATATATTTATATATATGTATATATAATAAAGGGTTTGGTATACATATATAAACACAATAGATAATAATACATATCACACACACACACTCACACACACACACTATACACAAAACACACAATACACACATATATTTCACAATATGCACACATATACACACACATATACACATACACATACACACACACATATACACAATACAACACACACATACACACACGCATATACACACACACACATACACACACACACATATTCACACACAAAATATAATATACACCCCAACACATAACACACACATATATACACAACACATATCCCACACATATGCACACCACACACATACACACACACACACACATACATATATATATATATATATATATATATATAATATATATATATATATATGTGTGTTTTGTGTGTGTGTGTGTGTGTGTGTGTGTGGTGTGTGCGTGTTGTGTGTGTTGGTGTGTGTTGTGTGTGTGTGTGTGTGTGGTGTTTTGCGTGTGTGTGGTGTGTGTGTGTGTGTGTGTGTGTGTGTGTGGTGTGTGTGTGGTGTGTGGGGGTGTACATACATACGTAAATACAAAAGAATCACAAAAAATGACATATGAGCAACTGCCAACCGGAAAGGGAAACATTACGTCAGATGATGCAACACTAATAAAAATAAAAAATAAAAAACAAAAAAAAAACGGCCAAACTCACAAACCCCAAATGAGCAGCATATAACGCAAATAACAAAAATTTTGGGACTCCGAAATCAGAAGAATGTGTGGGGGAAATAACGAAAAAAAAGCACATACATGAGAAGTGGGAGGAAAAAAAGAAGATAGGTAAAGACGGAAAGATTAGATCGCTAGGAAAAAGAGAGGGAGAAGGAAAGAAAGAGAGAAAACAAAGCAAGGGGGAAAAAAGGGGCGGCAAGGGGATTGGAAAAAGGAAAAGACCAGGAAAGACAAAATGCGCCTGTATGTGGGGTGTGCGTGTTTGTTGAGAGGTAGAGAGGGAAGCACAGAGACAGAGAATAGGGGTTCCTTCCGCGCTCCAACGTCTTAGACACATTGTTGTTCTTGTGTAATGGTCTCAGGTTCATTGACAAGGAGTGCTCAGAGGAGTGTGAGCGCAGAGTAGTTTTTCTCTGTAACACAACAGAGATTTTTAGGTTAGATCGTGAAGTTATTTTTAACGCTGAAATTATGATGAAAAAT
>NW_023659033.1:75000-77742 GCF_015228065.2 Penaeus monodon
CCCCCACACACAACACAAACCCACAACACACCACACACACACAAAACACACCACACACACACACACACACACCCCCCACATACACATATATTTATATAATTTATATTTTATATTTTATATATATATATTTCATATTATATATAACACATTTATATAGTAATATATACATCCTACATAGGTATATAAAACACACCACAAAACACACACACACAACCACACAACACACACCCCAACACACACACACACCCACACCACACACAACACACCACACACACCACACACACACACACACACACACACATAAAACACATATATAGTGTATATTATATATATTTTAAAATTAATTATATACATATATATATAATATATTTAAAAATAATATATAAAATATCATATATTAAAATATATTATATTATTATATAATATATATATAATTTAAAAATTAAATATATAAAAATAAAAACATATTATATAAAATATATATATATGTATAATTATAATATATTATAAATAATAATATATATATATATGTGTTGTGTGTGTGTGTGTGTGTGTGTGTGTGTGTGTTGTGTGTGTGGTGTGTGGGTGTGTGTTGTGTGTGTGTGTGTGTTGTGTGTGTTTGTGTGTGTGTTCTCGCGCGCGGCGTATGCGTATGCGTGGCAGTGAGCTAAGCCAGATGGTCCCGTCTGCTTATTTAAAATATCATATATTTTTTTGAATTGAGGGGCAATTTTTGGCCACACACGTTATTTGGAGTTGTCATGTTTAAATAGTTCTGTTTGGGAAACTGAATTTCTAGACATTTTTTTCTCGCCTTTTTTACTTTCAACTTTTTACTGACCCCTCTTTTGTTTTCAAAATTAAAAAGCCATCTTTGCCTAATTCACCCCCCTGAAATTAGTTAAACATTTACATGTCCCTTTTTTCTTCTTTTTCCAAGGAAAAAAATCCTGTTTTTTGTAGTTTGGGGAGTCGTATCTCCTAAGTAGGTGCCCATTTGTGGTGCTCTTTGAACCTTTTCTAGTTTATTATATATTTTTTTGGGGTGGACTCAAGATTAGGTATATCTTAATCCCACCACGAATGCCCTCTTCATGTTTGGGAATCAGCCCTAGCATTTTTTGGATTGTCATTTATATGATCATTGGGGTGAGGTTCCTTTTAGATTTTTCCAAGTTTTTTTCTTTATCTGATGGGTTTAAAGGGGCCGCGGTGGCCGAATGGTTGAGCGTCGACCCCAGACGTCAGAGGGCAATCTGATTTTCGGGGGTTTCAAGTCCCCGGCCGGCTTTTGTTCCCTTTGGGGAAGGAACTTCACCTCGTTTGCCTCCCTAGCCACGGGTCCCAAGCCAGCCAAAGTCAGTCCCGGGGGTAAATAGAGGAAAATCGAAAAAAAAACACCGGGGGAAGGCAAGGAAAACCACCGCTCAAATTTGCCAAAAAATCGGGAAGCCCATGATCGTAAAGGCCGCGGTGGCTAAAGGTTAGGGTGGGACTGTCACGAGGGCAATCTGAGTTCAAGAGTTCGAGTCCCCGGCCGGGGGTTTTGTTCCCTTGGAAAGGGAACTTCACCTCGAATGTTACCTAACTGGGGGCCAAGCCGCCAAAAATTTGCTGGTCCCAAGCCCGGATAAAAATAGGAGAATGATTACCAAAAAAAAAAAAGGAAAACAACGGCACTCTCCGTGGAAAGGAAAGGGGGGACCCTCCCACGTAACTCACCCCAAAGGGGAGCACACAACAGAAAACTACTTTAAGTACATGCTTACACGGCGGCTTTAGACATGAACCTCCGTTTAAAAAAAAATGGGTTTTTTAATTGTTCTAATCTTACTGGTATAGTGGTCCCCTTTTTCTTTCTCCAAACTTGATACATAGCATTTATTGGGGTTAAATTTTATTTTCCAAGTACAACTTTAAGGGGAAAAAGTTCTCGATTCCTTTGGGGCGTTGGGATGAGACATCGTCATTATTATTATTATTAATTTATTTTTGTTTCCCAATTTTTGCGTCGTTTGCAAAAATTCAGAAACTACCGGGGATATGTTTGACCCTAAATCATCGATGAAAAAAAGTAAAAATCGGGGCCCAAAACCAATCCTTGATGTACTCCGCTACTTATCGTCGCCATGTAGGTGCTTTTCCCCCCAGTTACGGGGCTCATCTTCCCCTTATACGCTTTTTGGAAACTAGTCTTTTGAACCTTTTCCAAAGGGGGTTTGTATTCCTCATTTCTTGCATTTTCCACGAACTACCTTTGGCATTTTGTTTCTTCAGTTTTTTCCTGATACAAAATTCTTTTTTTTTTTTTCTACGAGGTTCTTTGTTCAGGAGGGTTTCCCCGTTTTGTCATCAAGAAAACTCTCTTGTAATTGACTTCCTTTTTTTCATACGATCACTTTTTCCCTTTAAAATTTATCTTTATGCTTTTAAAATATTAGGCAAGCTAGACGGTCTATCAAAAGGGTCTTTTCTCTGGAAGACTGGTTTTGGGGTGGGGTGTGGGTGTGTGTGTGTGTGGTTGTGTGTGGTGTGTGGTGTGTGTGGGTGTGTGGTTGTGTGGGGTGTGGTGTGGTTGTGGGTGGGGTTGTTCATATATAAAAAAAAGGGATGTTATGTATATGTTTACGTTTATATGTTATATATTTTTAAAATAAAAAAATAAAAAAATATATAATTATTAAATATATATATATATATAATATATTTAAAATAAAAATATACATAAAATAATATATAATA
>NW_023659034.1:5000-22367 GCF_015228065.2 Penaeus monodon
GGTGAGGGAGCAGCCCTCAAATGGAAGCTTCGGGTGAAGAAGGTGCTGAAGGGCGGGTATTACGCATTTTCTCCAAGGGGGCAGATAGCTTGCATGCTGCACCTTATCTGTGTTTGTAGTCGTAGAAAGAAGAATTTCTGGAGTCCCAAGCCCTCACAAAAATAGTGAGAATGATTACCTAAAAGGTAACACCGGCACTCTCCGTGGAAAGGAACTAGGGACCCTACCATGTACTCACTCCAAGAGCATCACAACATGAAAACTACAATTAAGTATCATGCTGTGACCAGGGCGGCTCAGACATGAACCTACCTTTAAAAGAAGATAGAGGCTTGCTATCAGGCCAATAATCTGTGTGGGAAATTTCCCCCTGACCCTCAGGATCTCCCATAGCGCTTCCCGATGCACCGAGTCAAACGCCTTTTTGAGGTCGATGTAGGCTGCGAGCAACCCACGACCAAACTCACAACGGCGTTCCACAATTACTCGAAGCGCTAGTATTCGGTCTATTGTGGACTTGCCAGGAGTGAATCCAGACTGCCCCGGTCTCTGATGCCTCAGTAGGTGGTTGCGGATCCGTTTCAGAAGAATATGGGCGAGAACCTTGCCTGGTATGCTGAGCAGTGTAATGCCACGGTAGTTGCTACAGTCCCAACGATCCCCTTTCCCCTTCCAGAGAGGGATGACCATGCCCCTCAGCAGGTCAGGGGGCATGGTACCAGGGCTGCCCGAGGCAGTCAGGACTGTATGCAGGCCCCGAGCCATAGGTTCACCCCCCCGCCTTTAGCAGTCCAGCAGGGATATCACATATGCCTGCAGCTTTCCCACTCTTCAGCTTGGAAAATCGCCAGCCTAACCTCTGGTAGGGTAGGAGGTTCCTCACTGATGGGTGGGTCCGGCACAGGGACTGCGACATTTTCTTGCATCCAAAACTGTTAGAGGGTCCACCTGGTACAACTGTTCAAAATACTCAGCCCAACGTTCACGAACCCCAACATCTGAGATGAATCCGTCCATCGCTGATCGGACTGCAGTCATCTGTGAGGAGGGCTTAGGGTTCAGTTTTGTCAGGGCTTGGTAGGCAGGGGAAAAGGGCATTACCAAGAAAAAGGCCTTCGACCTCCTCAGCAAGATTCCTGATGGATGTTCCCTTTTCCCTTCTCAGCAGTGTCCAAGCCCTACGCCCCCATGGAAAAGACGCAAGATTGATTCCCATTCAGCCCAGCATTGCGACACTCTTCAGTGGCCTCTATGTCTCCCGGGAGATGGAATTCTGCCTTTTCCTTGGACATACACCAAGGACTCCTGAGCTGCTTCGAGTGTTACGCACTTGAAGAAAATCCCACAGAGCAACTGGGTCCGTCAGGTTGCTGGTTTCTGTGAATCGGTCAGAGACTGCCGTCGTGAAAAACCCCGGGGGCATCCACCTCCCCTTTGTCGTCCAAGTGAAACACCTTAGGGTGGCCACTGGAGGGGCGGGGGGTTTTGAAGTGGACCCGCAGGGTAGCACAAGCAGGGCCTATGGTCGGTGCCACAGAACCGGCACTCCGGGAAACCTGCAGTTCTGGAGGATCCTCCATCATGTGCTAACAAGAATGTGGTCGATCTCCTTGGCCACGTACCCTATCGCTTACCAGTCCAGCGATGCGGGTTGGAGCGCTGGTACCAGGAGCCAGAAATCGTCATTTCTGGGACCTAGCAAAGTCCCGGAGAAGGAGGCTGTTCTCGCTGCTGGGATCAGCTCCCGTGCCATGGGGGCCGACAGACATCTTGTAGCCAGCTCGGTCACAGCCGGATACCGCATTGAAGTCGTCCAGAACAATGCGAATGTCTCGCTGGGGGCAATCGTCTGCCACAGATGCGAGTTTGGCATAGAAACACCTCTTTTACATCGATTTTATATACATCAGTAGGAGCGTATACAGGGAAAAAGAGACAAGAAGCCAAAGCATGCTTCAGTCTCAATGCCATGATACGCTCATCAAAACCTGTGTCACCTCGACTACCGCAGGCTGAAGTCGACTGGAGATGGTATGGCTACACCCTGGAGGTGGTGACCATCGCTGCGGCCCGACCAGGAGTCGGTGTAACCACCCACACTGATTTTGCCGCTACCAGGTCTTCTCACCTCGGAGGGGGGCAGCCACCTCAACTCCCCGTCGCTTCAATTCCCGCGATAGCAGAGGTAACCGCTCATCCTGCCGCAAGGACCGGATGTTCCAAATGCCCACCGGGGAAAACACGCCTGAGATTAAGCCTCGGGTGGTCACTCCAGGTGCACACCACCTCTGCCGCCCCCGCCGACACAAACCCCAAATAAAGGGGGGCGGCAGGCTGTGGGGTTCCCGAGGGCTTTCCCCCACAAGCTTCATGGTGGGTGGCACCTGCTGGGGCGCAGGCAGGATGAGTAACTCTCGTTCCAATCTGCACCCCCACATTTGCCTCCCAGCGGGGGCCCCCAGCCCGCCTTACTTGTGGGGGAGGGACAACACCCTTCCCCCCAGCATTTCCATTCCCCCGAGCTGCCCCCTTACCCCAGGGTGGCTAGGGAGCAGGAGTTAGTACGAAGCCAGAGTGTGTCCACACGCCGGTGGGCCATAACTCCGTACCTCTGGGGCCTCCTGCTGCTCCGAGATCCCCCACAGATTTAGCCTGGGACCGCAAGGTGCCCAGTTACCCATGGTGGCCACGAGGAGGCACTGCAGAAGTTTAATGATGGAGAGGCTGTGACCTGCAGGGGAGACTTATGCAAAAGCTGCTCCGTTTTTCGCACTGGGCTAGCCCGGGGTGGAAGCTGGGAAGCGAGAAGGGATGTAAAACACTTAACACTATCTAGGCTATCACACCATCACTTCACAATCACCATGCGCGAAGCACCCACCCACACACCACACACAAACACACACAAACAAAACACACAAACACCACACCCCACACACACAACACAACACACACACACACACACACACACACACACATACACACACAAATATATATTATTAATATATATATATATTTTATATATATATATATAAAATATTTTATATAATATAATATAATATAAAACACACATACCCCACACACACACACACAACACATACACACACCCCACACACACACCACACACCACACACACACACACACAATATATATATAATATATATATATATATTATATATATATATATATATATATATATATATATAATATATACACATATAATACATACATAAAATACATACATATATATATTTTATATAATATTATATATATATATATAATTTTAATTTATATATATATATATATATATGTATATATTATATATATAACATATCACCCCACATATGTATCACACTACCACACACACACACACACACACACACAACACACACACACACACACACACACATATATTATATTATATATATATATATATAATATATATATATATTATATATGTATTTTATAATATATATATATATGTGTGTGTGTGTGTGTGTGTGTGTGTGTGTGTGTGTGTGTGTGTGTGTGTGTGTGTCTTATATATATATATATATTATATATAATATATATATATATATATATATATATATATATAATATATATATATATATATATATTATAGGGTGGCCAGTGGCACCTAAGGGTGTTTCACTGGACAGACTAAGGGGAGGAGTGTGCCGTGGGTTTACCACGGCAGTCTCTGACCGATTCACAGAACTCAGCAAACTGAGCGGACGGACGTAACACTCGAAGCAGCTCAGGAGTCCTTTGGCTAGCCCTAGGGAAGGTGAATTCACTCCCGGAGACATTAGAGGCCATGAAGCGTGCTCGCAAGGCTGGGCTGAATGGGAATCAAGTCTGAAAACTGAACTTAACCCCTCCTCACAGAGACTGCAGTCGATCAGAGAGGGCCCGATCATCTCAATATTTTGGGTTTTCGTGAACGTTGGCTGAGTATTTTAAAAAGTTTACCAGGAGACCCTCAACAGTTAGTTGGATGCAAGCGATAAATCAGTGCACCCATCTGATAAACCCTCAAAACACAACACTAACGGGGTTTTAAGATGGCGATTTCCAAGCTGAAGAGTGGGAAATGCGGGTATATGTGAACCCTGCTTAATGCAAAAGGCTGGGGGTAAACCATGGCACGGGGCCTGCATACAGTTGACTGCCATCGGGCCGTCTGGTACCTTTCCCCGCCTGTGAGGGGCGTGGACATCCTCTCTGGAAGGGGGAAAGGGAGTTGGGTTTGTACCAACTCCCGTGGCATTACATGGTCGAAACCCGGAAAGGGTTCTCGACACATCTTTCTGAAACGGATCGAAAACCCTACTGAGGCATCAGAGATGGAGCAGTTGGTTTACTCTTGGCAAGCCCACAATAGACCGTTTTTTACTAGCGCTTCGAGTAATTGTAAAAGCCGCATGGTTTGATCGTGGTTGTTGAACCCTAAATCGACTCAAAAAGGGCTTTTGCCCGGGCATCGGGAATTGCTTTTGGGAAAATCAAAGACTTGGGGGAATTCCGCAAGATTTTGGCCTGATGCAAGCCTCTATACGTACTGAAGTGCGAAAAGTGGGGGGGGTAGTCGAATTCTTCTCTTTTAATTTTCAAGGGGGGGCAAGGCGTGCCCTTGCCCCAACACTTTAAAACCCCCTGTAGGGGATGGATAAGGGGCAGAGCTACTACCCAAAGCGTGTAAAGCAACACTAGGCAATATCAAGGTTCAGCCCTTTGACTTTGCGACGATGTTTCCCCCTATCTGAGCCCTTTGGTTTCACTGGTGGCGGTCTTAGGCATTTAGCAATGAGGCGAGACAAAAAGTCAGTAGACGGATTGGTCTGGCAAAGGAGCCATGAACTCATTAAAAAGAGTGTTTGGAGGGTCGGTCCCTATGCAAAAGGGGCCCAAGCTGCGTGTTTAAAGGGCCCGGTTTCTCCATTTTTTGCTCTTGGATGCGAAACCTGGACGTATCCGTGTCTTGGAGTCCCCCTTGATGTCTCTGAAAAAAAGGCCTTACGGATCTTGGTGCATTTGGCAGGACCACGTGCCCAACCGGCGGTTACCCCATGAGGGGCATGGGCCCGTTACTTGCATAATCCGGGATCCCCAATCGGCTATATGGCCACCTAGCTTTTCCCCCTGGGGGAGCCCTCCCCATCAGGTTGTCTCTCTGCGAAAACAACCCCGGGGGAGGAGACCTGTGGGGCGACCCAGGAGATCATGGCTTGGGCAGCTCGACGAGACCCGTCGCGGGGAATTTGGATGGGGCCCTGTCCGCCTGGAGACTCGCATCGAGGGGTCCTCGTGGTGGAAGCGAAGGGGATGCGGGCCCTGCGCCCCCCGGCGTTAAAACCCTTGATGATGATGATGATGATAAATATATATACATATTTATAAAACTTGATGATACACAAGTATTATGTGTGTAAATAACACACACCACACACACACACACACAAACCACACACACACACACACACACACACAACAACACAACATATTATAAAGTAATATATATAAATATATATAATAATATGTGTTGTGTGTGTTGTGGTGTGTGTGTGGTGTGTGTGTGTGTGTGTGTGGTTGTGTGTGTGTACATATATATACACACAAAATAATATGTGTATACATATGTGTATGTATAAAATATGTTAATATGTTCACTCATCACATCAAGGGGGTTAACGCCCACAGGGGGCATGGGCCGCATCACCCTTTGCTTCCCGCCACGAGGATCCCCCGATGCGAGCTCCCGGCAGGGCCCCGGCCCATCTTAAATTCCCCGCGACGGTCCGTCGAGCGCCCCAAACCATGATCCCGGGGGCGTCCCACAGGTCTCCTCCACCCGGGGTTTTTTCGCAGAGAGACAACCGATGGGGAGGGGGCTCCACAGGGAGACGGCAGGTGGCCCTATAGCCGAGTGGCGATCCCGGATTATCAAGAACAGTCCCATGCCTTCATGGTGTAAACCGCGGTTGGACACGTGGTCCGAAAATCACCCAAAGATCCGGGGAAGGGATTGTTACAGAGACATAAGGGAGACTCCAAAACACTGGATAGCGTCCCCTTTCGATCCATAGAGCAAAAAAATGGCAGTATCAAAGGGCCCTTTAAGACACGAGCTTTGGGCCTTCTGCATAGGTACCGACACCCCCAAACATCTGTTATCGGTCAGGTCCTGTGCCAGACCAAACCCCTTTTAGACTTTTTGGGCCGCCCCATTTCTAAATGACAAGAGCCGCCACCCCGTGAATCCCAAGGGCTCAGATAGGATGACAAAAAGTCGGCAAAGTCAAGGTTTAGACCTGATATTGCTAGGGGTTTCTTCACAGACTTTTGGGTAGTAGCTCTGCCATTTTCCGTCCTACGGTGTTTAAAAGTTTGGGGGCAGGGGCAAGCCCTTTCCACCTTGAATTAACAGAGAAGAAGTTCGACTACCCCCCCCACACTTTTCAGCCTTTCATACCAGTATAGAGGCTTGCACAGGCCCCAAAAATCTGGTCGGAATTCCCTAAATTATGTTTCCCAACAAATTCCCCCATGCACCCGGGAAACGCCCCTTTTTGATGTCGATGTAGGTGCAAAAACCCAGATCAAATCATGCGCATTTCCAATTACCGAAGCGAGATCGGGGCTATTTTGGACTTTTCAAGAGTAAATCCCGACTGCTCCGTCTTGATGCCCGTAGGTGGTTGCGGATCCGTTTTAGAAAGAGTGTGCGAGAACCTGCTGGTAGTGACCCGTGTAATGCCACGGTAGTTGCTACAATCCCAACGATCCCCTTTCCCCCTTTCCCGAGAGGGGTGTCCCCGCCCCTCAGCAGGGCAGGGGGGGAAGGTACCAGATGCCCGAGGGGAGTCAGGGCTGTATCAGGCCCCGGCCCTAGGTTTTACCCTAGCCTTTTGCATTTTAAACAGGGGAAACAATATACCTGCAGCTTTCCCACTTTCAGTGGAAACGCCCTCTTTAAACCCTTTAGGAGTTGGGTGTGAGGTTCATCACTGATGGGTGGCACTGATTCATCGCTTGCATCCAAGCTAAATGTTAGAGGTCTACCTGGTACAACGTTCAAAATACTCAGCCAAAAGTTTACGAACCCCAACATGATCTGGGGATGATCGGGCCCTCGGACGGACTGCAGTATCTGTTTAGGAGGCTTAGAGTTCAGTTTCAAGACTTGATCCCCTTCAGCCGAGCCTTGCGAGAAGCTTTAGTGCCCCTAATTCCAGGGGAGGAATCTACCTTTGCCTAGGGGGTATGCCCAAAGGTCCGGCTGTTGAGTGTTTCGCCGTCCGTCAGGTTGCTGGTTTGGAATCGGTAGGGACTGCCGTGGTAAACCACGGGGACATTCCTTCGCTTTGTTGTCCCGGGGAAAAACCCTTTGGGGGCCATGGCCCCCCTTTTAAAATAATATATTTATATATATTAAAATTTTAATAATATATATTATATATATTAATATATATATATATATATATATATATTAGACACAACACACAACACACACAAACACACACACACACACACAAACCCCCCAACCCCACATATATATATATATATAAATATAATTAATTTATATATATATTATAAAAATATTTTATATATTTTTATATATATATATTTTAAGTGTGGGGTTTTGGGGTGTGTTTGGGGGTGTGTTTGGTTTTGTGTGTGTGTGTGTGTGTGGTATGTGTGATACATATGTGTGTGTATAGGGGGTATATATATATAAAATAATTATAAAAATTAATATAAGATATTTTATATATATTATATAATTTTATATGTATGTTGTATGTATGTATGTTATGTGTATGTGGATATTTTATACAAAATTAATATAATATATATATATATATAAAATATAATATGATTTTTATTTTAAACTATAAAAAAATTTTAAAAGTATGGGATGGGATGTTTTATGTTTTATATATATAGGGAAAATTTTAAAAATATTTATATATATATAATTATAAAATATTATTTTTAAAATAGTATAATAATATTATATATAAAATTTTTTATTTTATGGTATGGGAAAGTAAATATAGATCGTTATATTATAAAATATAAAATATTTTAATTTTTAATAAGATATTATATATTATTATAATAAATATATATTTTATATATATAATAGTTTATGGGATGTGTGTTTTGGGGATGTTTTGTTATTAGGTGTATATATTAAAATATATATATTTTTAATATATTTAAAATATATATATATATAATATAATATTTTTAATGTGTGTGGTTTTGTGTGTGTGTGTGTGTGGGTGTTGGGGTGTGGGGTGTGTGGGGTGGGGTGTGTTTTTGTTTTGTATGGTGTTGGTGTGTGTGTTTGTGTGTGTATGTGGTTTAATTTTTATTATATTTTTATATATATATATAATTTTATATAAATATATATATTTTATATAATGTATAAAAATAAAATTTTTTGGGGTGTTTATGTGTGTGTGTGGGGGGTGGGGTGTGTTGGGGTGTGTGTGTGGGGGGTTGTGTGTGTGTGTGTGTGTGTTTGTGTGTGTGTGTGTGTTGGGGTGTGTGTGTGGGGGGTGGGTGCTTTCCCCGCGCATGGGGGATTTTGAATGAAAGGGGGTGAAGCCTAGATAGTGTTAAGTTTCTTTCAAAGCCTTCTCGCTTTTTAAACTTCCCCCCCTTTGGAAAGCCCAGTGCGGAAAAAAGGAGCCTTTTTCTAAGTTTTCCCCCGCCAGGGGGAAAAGGGCCCCTCCCTATTAAGACTTCTTTCAGTGCCTCCCTCGGTTGGGGCCCCCATGGGGTAACCCGGGCACCTTGCGGGGCCCAAAGGCAAAATCTGTGGGGGACTTTGGAGGGGCAGGGGAAGGGCCCAGAGGTACGGGGGTTATGGCCCCCACCGCGTGTGGACACACTCGGCTTGGGACTAACCCCCTGCTTCCCTAGGCCCCCCCTGGGGGAAAAGGGGGGAGCTCGGGGGGATGGAAATTGGGGGGGGAAGGGGGTTGTTTCCCCCCCACCCAGCAAATAAGGGGGCTGGGGGGTCCCGTGGGAGGGCCCAAATGTTTGGGGTGCAGGATTGGGGAAGAGAGTTAATTTATCCTGCCTGCGGGGCCCGCAGGTTGGGGCCAACCACCCTGAAGCTTTTGGGGGAAAAACCCCCGGGGGAAAAACCCCCACCCTGCCGAAACCCCCTTTTTTTTGGGGGTGTGTCGGCGGGGGCCCGGGCCAAAAGGTGGGGTGCACCTGGGGACCCACCGAGGCTTAATCTCAGGCGGGGGCTTTTTTCCCGGGGAGGCCTTGGAACATCCGGTCCTTTCGGCAGGATGAGCCGGGTTCCCTCTGCTTAAAACGGGGGGGAATTGAAGCGACTGGGAGTTTTAGGGGGGGCTGCCTCTCAGAAAATGAGAAGCCTTGGGGAGCGGGGGACAATCGGGGGTGGGTGGTTACACCGATCCGGTCCCGGGGCCCCAAACGAGGGGCAAAACCCCCTCCAGGTTTTAGCCATAGGGCCCTCTCCCGTCCCAATTCAGCCTCGGTAGGGCGAGGGGGACACGGTTTATGAGCTTTCATGGAATTGCGAGGGGTGAAGGGAGCTTTTGGGGTTCTTGTCCCCTTATTGCTGTATAAACCCCCTACTGAGTATTTTTAAAAAAAGATGTAAAAAAGGGTGTTCTAAAGCCCAAACTCGCATTTTGTGGCCAAATAAAGATTGCCCCCACGAGACCCTTTGCAATTTTTTGGGGCGGGCTTCCATGCGGTACCGGCTGTGGCCCCAGCTTTGGGGTACAAGATTCTGTCGGCCCCCTTGGCACGGGAGCTTTATCCCCAAACAGCGAGGAAAAAGCCCCTTCTCCGGGACTTTGCTAGGTCCCGAAAAAGAGGTCCTGGCTCCTGGTTTCCCGGGGCTCCAAAACCCCCATCGCCGGACTTGGTACAGCGATACGGGGAAATGTTGGGCCCAAGGGGGGAACGCCCCCCATTTTTGTTAGGGAATTATGGAGGAAAACCTCCCAAAATGCGGGTTTACCGGGGTGCCCGGGGGTTCTGTGGGCAAACCGACCTAGGCTTGGCCCTTTTTGGCTACCTTTCGGGTCCACTTTAAAACTCCCCGGGCCTCCCTGGCCACCCCAAGGTGTTTTACTTTGGGCCGATAAAAGGGGGGGGAGTGGCCCGTGGGTTCCGCCCGGGAGTCTCCCTTTACAGATTCACAAAAAAAAACCCCCAACCGGTACGGACCCCCAAATTGCTCTGGGGAGGTTTTTTTCAAGGGCCCTAAAACTCGAAGGAAACCTAGGGGGTCCATTGGTGTAATGTCCCCAAGGGAAAAAGGAGAATTCCAAACTCCCTGGAGGAAAATTTGAGGCCACTGAAAGGGGGTGTCCCCAAAATTTTGGGGTGAATGGGAACAAACTTGCGTCGTTCCCTGGTGCGGGGAAGGGGTTGGACACTTTCTGAGGGAAGGGGCAAGGAAAAAAAGTTTTTCCCTCAGGGGAAACCCTTTCTAGGGGGAGGTCGGGAAAGGCCAAATTCTTGGTAAAATTTAACCCTTTTTCCCCGCCTTTCCAACCCCTGACAAAAAGAACCCTTAAAACCCTCCCCAACGGGGGGGCTGCCCGTTCCCATCCAGGCCGGAATGGGGCCGGAAAACATTTTTCAGAAATTTTTGGGGGTTCGTGAAAGTTGGGGTGAGTATTTTTAAACAGTTGTACCAGGTGGGCCCTCTAAAAAGTTTTTTGCTTGGGTGCAAGCAATTTTCGCCCCTGCCCGTGCCGGAAAACCCACCCATCAGTGGGGAAAACCTCCTTTCCCACCAAAAGGGGTTTGGCTGGGGGATTTCCAAAACTGAAAGAGTGGGGAAAGGCCTTTCATGGGATATGGGGTATCCCTTTCGAACTGCTAAAAAGGTGGGGGGTGAACCTTTTGGCTCGGGGGGGCCCGCATACATTTCCCGTTTCCATCTGGCCGGCTGGGACCATCCCCCCTACCTGCTTTAGGGACAATTTAATTTTTACCCTCTCTGGGAAGGGGAAAGGGGATCGGTTTGGGGTGTAGCAACTAAACCCTGGCAATTTCCCAGGGTCCCCCCCTAAACCCGGCAAAGGGGTTTTCGCCCCACATTCTTCTGAAACCCAAACCGGGAACCAATCGGAAAGGGATCAAGAACCGGAGCAGTCTGGATTTCTCCCGGGAAGTCCACAATGGGCCGTATAATAGCGCTTCGAGTAATTGTGGAACGCCCTTGTGAGTTTGGGTGTGGGTTGCTCGGAGGCCCACATTGACCTCAAAAAGGCGTTTTTACTCGGTGGAATGGGGGGGAAACGCTATGGGGGGATCCTGAGGGCCCCCAGGGGAATTTTCCCCCCCACAAAATTATTGGCCCGATAGCAACCCTCTATCCCTTTTTTTAACGGTAAATTCATTTTTGACCCCGTGGTCACAAACATGTTTTCTTAATTGAGTTTTCATGTTGGGGATGCTTTGGAGGAGTACATGGGAGGGGGTTTCCCTAGTTTTCCTTTCCACGGGGGAGTGCCGGTGGGTTTCCTTTTAGGGAATCTTTTCCTATTTTTGTGAGGGCTTGGGGGCTCCCAAAAAACTTTTTTTTTCTACGGAACTTTCAAGACACAAAATAAGGGGGGCAAACCAAAAGCAAGGGTATCTGCCCCCTTTTGGGAAAAAACGTAAACCCGCCCCTTTACACCTTCTTCACCCCAAGCTTCCAATTTTTTAGGAGGGGTGTCCCCCACCTTAAACAGGGGGAAAAACGATACCCGGGCGCGCTTTTTGCTTCTGGTTTTCCAAACTTTTTGGGGGCAGGGTCGCAGCCCACTAGATAGCCCGTTAATTCCTGGGTTGAATAAGCCTGCCGAAGGAATGGGTAAAAGTCTCAACTTTGGTACTGAAAGTGCTTTAAAGCATGGTTTGGGGGGAGTCCCAACTTTTTCCCCGTTAATTCAAGGGGAGGCAAGGCTGTGGGGCCCTTTTACCAACACTTTTCAAACTTTATGGCTGGGAAAAGGGCAAGCTAAATAAAACCCAAATCCCGTGCGGGGCAACACTAGGCAATATTAAGGGCCAGACCTTGACTTTGCCCGGGCGATGTTGCCATCCTATCTGAGTCCTTGGAGTCACTTGTGGCGGCCCTTTATGCATTTTGCAATGAGGTGAAGCCCCCAGGCCCAGAGGCTCCCGGACCAAGGACAAAATTTTAGGAATTTTGGGGGCCCGTTAGGGGAAACCCTTTCAGGGCGATTTCCCTGCTTGCGGGGATAAAAAGTTGAAGTTAAAAGAAAGTTTTAAAATACCTTGGTAGCGGGGAGTCCCTTTTCTCGGGGTTGTCAGACCAGGAAGGTCAGTAACGGGTTTGGTCTGGCAAAAAAGGAGCCCTTAAACTCGATCAAACAAGAGCGTTTGGAGGAAAGTCGGTACCTATGCAGGGTTTGGGGGCCCAAACTGCGTGGGCTTTAAGGCCTTGATAAAATGGGCCAGTTTTGGGTCTAAAGGGAAAACGAAACCCGGACGCTATCCAGTGCCTTGAAAATTTCGCCTTAATTGCCTTTTTGTAACAAGTCCCTTCGCCGGATTTATGGGGTACAGGGTTTGGGAAAAGGGCCCCCGTGTTCCCAACCCCGGGGGGTTTAAAAAACCCTGAAATGGCATGGGAAAACCCCCCGTTACTTTTGGATAATCCGGGACGCCAACTCAGGCTATATGGCCAAAATAGCTCGGGCCCCCTATGGAAAGACCCTGCCCAAACAGGTTGTCCCCTTGCAAGCAACCCTGGGGAAAGGGGACCTGTGGGAAAAGTCCTAGGGGAAAAATTTGGTTTGCAAAACTCGACGAGGAACCTTCGGGGAGGGGAATTTGGGGTGGGCCGTGTGCCTGCCCAGAACTCGCCCCGAGGGATCCCCGTGGGTGGGGAGCGAAAGGGGGGAATTTGGGGGCCAATGGGGGGCCCCCCTCGGCGTTAGCCCTTGATGATAAAGATGATATTTTGTGTGGTGTTTGTGAGGGTGTGCGTGTGTGCGTTGGGGTGTGTGTGTGGGGTGGTGTGTGGTGGTGTGTGTTTGGGGTATGTGTGGGTGTGTGTGTGTGTGTGGGGGGTGGGGGTGGTTTTGGGGTGTGTGTCTGATGTGTGTGTGTGATGTGGGGGGGGGGCGTGGCGTGTGGGGTGTGTTTTATGTTGGGGGTATTTTGGTGGGGGGTGTGTGTGTGTTTGTGTGTGTGTGGGGGGTTTTTGGGGTTTTATCTGTTTCAACCATTTCATTCCCCCTTTTTAAAAAAATTGAATTCACTAATTGATGGGGGAAAAATTTTGGTAGGTTTAAATTACATGAACAAATTTTACTTTTTTTAAAGTTAAAACAAATAATTTAAAATTTGAAATAATTTTCTTTTGCGATGCGGGAGGGCTTTAGAACCCCTGTTTTGGGGTGAAACCCTAGTTAGTTTGGAAGTTTCAAAACCCCTCACTTTTATCATTCCCGCCGCTCCGATTTGCCAAGTCGGTTTTTTTACCTCTGGCCCAAAAAAAATTTTCTAAACGCTGACTTTGGGAAATTTGAAAAAACCAAACCAAAAACTTAAAACCCAGCCGCCGGGGGGAAATTTTGAGCACCAGCTGAGAGAGATCCCTTTAGATGTGTCCCTTTTGGGGGCCTTTTTGCTCAAAGGGTTTTAATCGATTAATATCTAAAATGATTTAAAAGATTTGCTTATCCCCTCAGGGGGAATACCAATTTCGTCATTGCAGAATCAAATGTCGTAAAGCTTTTTTTTTTTGTTACCATTTTTATAGACCATTAAATTTTTTCTTTTCTCTTTTTTTTTTAAACTCTATTATACATTTTGAAGGTTTTCCCAAAACTTTATATTTTTTTACAGGGGGAAAAAGGGATTTCCGGTTTGGGGAATCACCCGAAAAAGGGTTTCGGGGTTTCCCCTCCGCATTACCAAACCCAAAATCGCTTAAAAAGGGGTTGGGTTTTGGTTTAAACGCTCGTCACCTACCCTTAGTGTATGTGTAAACATATATATATATATTTTTTATATATATAATATATATGTATTATATATTTTATATATATATATATATAAAATATATATAAAATTTTATTATTAAAATATGTGTTATATATATATATATATTTTAAATAAATATATATATAATAATATATTTTATATAAAAATATATGTATGTATGGGATTGCCTAGGCAAAAGTAAACTTCAAAATATCACGGCGATGATGACTCCTTTTTTTTGGGGTATTTTTTCCTAACCCGGCAGTCTGATTCAAATCTTCTTGATTCTATGAAATCAAAAAAAAAATGCAAAAAAAAAGCTTGCAAAACTGGTCCCAATACTCCGGGGATTTTTTGGATCGTTCTTTTTAACTGGTAAATGATTGAATATGCCCATTTTATAGAAAGTTGTTTGTATATTCAAGTTCATATCCTTTTTTCAATTTTCTTTTTTCAATTTTACTCCTAAATCATTTTCTATCTCTTTAAAAACACCCTAAGGGAGAGTTAAGCCCTGTGGGCGATCGAAACAAGCTGTTAAATCCCCAAAAAACCTAAAACAAAAGGTTTCTGCAATCCCCTTGGTTTAAACGCAACGGGACTTGTGATTTTCACTTGCAAGGTTCTTGTTT
Source organism: Penaeus monodon (assembly GCF_015228065.2). NCBI lineage: Eukaryota > Metazoa > Arthropoda > Malacostraca > Decapoda > Penaeidae > Penaeus > Penaeus monodon. Next base: position 19,652 of record NW_023659034.1, read on the forward strand.
TTTTTTATTTTTGGGGGAAAGTGTATCCCTAAAGGAATTATATTTAAATTTCCCTTTATCTGAGAAAGGCTTCTTTTTGCGCGGGGGAATTTAAACAAAAAAAACCCAGTAGCTATTGATTTTAAACTCTGGGAAATTTTCCCTTTTCAAGTAGATTTTAAAAAAAAATCCCGAAGAAATTTCAAAAAAAAATCAAATTCAGTATTTTATCCTCCCAAGAACATTTATTTTAAGTTGAACACAGATGAGATATTTATTATTATTATTGAAAGTTTTCTGCGCGTCATCATCTAAGGTTATTAACAGCGAATTCAAAATACAGCAAAAGGGTGGAGCTGGGGGGCGAAGCTCCCGAGTGTAGCATTATGATAAGTATTGTGGCGAAAATGGTAAAAATGAGCTAACGATTAGGATAAGTGGACAGAAGAAGGAGATGAAGAAGAGAAGGGAAAACGAAATGGGGAGAAGGAAAGACCATGCAAAATTAGATGAGGCTTGGTATGAGGTCCAAGGCAAGGGGTCAGTCTCTGTCTCCTAAGCCCCCCCCCCCCCCACGTCAACAACGAGCAAGGGATTGGGGTGGGGGATGAGATACCTTAATTCCATCTGTATGAGAAATATGACGACTATTTCAGAGGATTGAAAGCTCAATTTTGAGGGGAGGCTACTTTCGATTCAGCAAATGGTTGCAGTCAATTAGCAGATCCGGGCTGAATGTCTGGCCAGCTCTGTGTATATGCATTAATATTGCATACTTTTTAGATCAAGACTTTGTAGGATGAAACAACATGGAGAAAGAGAAAAGATATCTAGTTAGCACCGGTATATCACTTCAAGTTTATTTTGTCAAATAATTGTGTGATGATGTGAGATATCCGAAAACTCTGTCATTTTGTTAACATTGGCAAACACATTATTTCACTCTCATTTCCTCAGACATGAGGAAAGTAGAACTGAAGGGATAGATAGTTGTTCTTCACTTTTCTGTCCCAAAGGCGAAATCACGTGCCGAAGATTAGTTGTGGAAAGTCAGTGGCGTTTCTTATAGTCGCTGGTCACTTGGCGAAAAGAATTGTTGGATGAACTTATCCATAGCGACGTTTTTATTACAAATGACAGTCATTTTGGGTCTCTGCTGCTGCTCAACAAACTTTGAAAGCAATTTATAATAATGATAATGAATATGATGATGTGATGTGATGTGACGTGAGATGATGATGATGATGAGGATGATGATGATGATGATGATGAATGATGATGATGATGATGATGATGATGATGATGATGATGATGATGATGATGATGATGATGGTGATGATGATAATAATGATAATAATAATAACAGTAAATAAAGGGAAGAAGTACATACAGAGGCAAGAGTCTGAAGCCGAAGCTCAAGTGCCCGGGAATAGAAAATAACTATGAAAGCAAATAGCTAAGTAGATCTAGTGAAGTTGAACTTAATTCAGTCTTTATTGTTTATTTTTTCAGCAAACTGCAGAATCTGCTCTAGCTGTATTGAGTTGAGAACCTCACCGAAAGACGCAGTAGTGAAAATGCGCATTATTAATACGCACAACAAACGGATATTGATATTTATGGCAACTAAATCAAATCCCACCCGCTGTGGATCGAAACGTCTTTTTTTTTACATCCGCATGCAATAAACGACATTCCAGAACTAAGATAATAAGTAGATATGATATTTGGATATAAAGAGTTATCAAAACACCCAATGATTAACTTTTGATATTGCTAAAAATCAGCTGCTTACAAATAACAAAACATTTCACTCATATCACACCTTTTTTGTGAATGTGTATGTGCATTTTCCATGAAAACTAAGATAAAGTTTCATCGCTTATTATCATTTATATCTATTCCCGTTAACAATTGACCTCCTCGCCCCGACCTGACCTCTTTTTCACATCCCCTCGGTCGCGTACGTGATGAGCTATGACTAGCCAAGCTCGCTTTTCCTTTAATTTGGTTTTTTTTTTCGTAGGGATAATCATAGCACCGTTACTTTGCTCAATGGTGACACATCTCTGCGCTAGGATGAACTCGTAACGCGATTTTTTATGAATTAATTGGTTGAATTCAGTATTTATCTTTATGGTAGTGCACAGGGATGCCAGATACAAATCAGGTTTGCGTAAATCGCCTAATCTACTACACTCTGATGTATGATAGTAGATATAGAGTAAAACCGAATTATTAGTTTTGATCGGAAATTTCTATTTGAATTAATGTGAGCCCCTATTTACGTCCGTTCATAAATGTAGGACTAGGGTTTTAGGCTAGAATTATTATTTCCTTATTACTCATGCCCTTCTCACCTTCATGGAAGCCGCTTGCATGTTCTAGGTGAAATCCTAGGTGATCGTGTGATCTCGTGAGATTTATATACCCGATAGACGGCAGTGTCACGAGCCGAGTTTTCAGTTCGTTTCATTCTTCTTCTTCTCAAGTGCCCTGTCCCACAAGGACGTTGGCGATCATGGATTTTTCCACCTCTTTCTGCCTTTTGTGGTCTTTCAAATTTTCTCGTTCCGTTATACTCGTCCATCTACTTATGCTTGCTGTGTAGGTTAGTCTTTGTCTGCCCCTGCTTCGTTTCCATCGTCTTGCCTGTCATGCTAGATGTTCTAGCTCTTCCTTTCGCATTACGTGTTTCCAAAATTCCACTGTCTTTTTCGGATGTTTCAAAGAAAAC
>NW_023659035.1:0-22365 GCF_015228065.2 Penaeus monodon
TTGTCAGGGTCGACCCTCCTCTTGAGGAGGAGAAGGGTCCGGGAGTCATTCATTCTGGGCATCGACCAGGTCCGACCCCTTTGCTCAAATCGTTCTCCTGAAGGGATTTGAAAACTCTACTTTTGTATCAACCTAACAGCAATAGCTAAGAGAGAGTAAATCAGTATTTCGTCCTCTACCCCCCAGTGGAAGCCTGGTTGCGTTCTCCAGTACCACAGAGAGGATCGAGTTATGTGGAGGACACTCCCTTACCGCCGAACTTGCCTAGTGCGAAGGACGGTAAGTCGGTGCCCACCCCCCAGGCGAATACGGGAGCCCACAAGGGTACTCCGGTAGGCTCAGGGAAGTCACATGAAGAAGGAAAATTTTAGAAATGGAGAAAAAGTGCGCCCAAAGGACGCCCCAGACTACTGGGCCTCCCTACCCAGGGGTCAATGCCCGTAAGGGCTACCCTGGTGTAGAAGAGAGCTGCGGGTCTGAGGTGGGGTGCTGACTACGCCTACTGTAGTCTCGTGTCACCTGCAAAAACAAGAGCACTGAAGGTGCTGGCAAAGCACAAAAAGTTCTGTAATTACAGGATTTTACTTTACTTTTATTTACGTTAGAAACTCAGGAACAACAAAGTCAAGCGAGACGAGAGGCCCCGGGCTCCAGGGTAGCTCTTGTGGCACAAGACTGAGTTTGTTGTTACTGCGTTAACAAGGTGTTCGCTCGTCAAAAGCTGAAACACGAGTGAAGGAATTATTAATGTAAATCACAAATGATCATGTCATTACTACTGCTGACATATTATAGTAGGAATTATTGTAATTGTAATCCTACCACTAATATTAGTAGTTGGTTAGTTATCAATTATGTAAGATTAATGGTAGTAGTCATGGCAAGAAAAGACGAGCATTATGATATGGACATCTGATGATAGTAATATTTACAACAAAACCAGTTACGGATAGGGAAAATAGATTAAGGTCGTGGACATACTCTGTCACTTATCTTGATATGTAGTTTCCTGTTGTGCAAGTTTTTGTTTGGAATATTAGCATTTAACATATCTGCTTTGTTTATCTGCTTTCTCTGGCGCGGAAACTCTTATGAAATGTATTATGTTAATACCCATATACAATTCAGTTTTTATTTAGTCTTCCTAGGAATTCCAATTACTTGCCATCCAGTTACACCTACATTCATCAGTCACAAAAGCCACGGCAAAGGGAAGGAAATCTCACATGTTTTCACTGTTAATAAAATCGTACCTGACAACACAGGCTCTGAAACTCCACGAGGAATGGTATAGAGCCAAAGCTTCAAAACTACTGCCAGATATATTGCTGGAAATTGATCGTGAATGTTTTCTTTATTATTAAATGATTTCATTCATATTTTTATATCCATCATTACTAATGATTATTGATAAAACATCATTATCACTTTAATTTACTTTAGTTATACCCCCATCCATTTTCTTTATTCTCTCTAAATTCGCCTCCAATGACTTTTACTCTATTTCGTTTAAATTAAAGTATAATTTCATTGGATTTCTTGATACAAGTATGAGAAGAGCTGTTAAAAGTGGCAAAGAAAATGCATATGTTTAGCATTTTATTATATATGCTAAACATATACATTTCTTATATAATATATAATAAATATGATATATAAAATGCCAACAGCATCTGGTGTTCCAGGCGGTCACCCATCCAAGTACTGACCAGACCGACGTTGCTTAACTTCGCTGATCGGACGAGAAGCGGTGCTTTCAACGTGGTATGATCGTTGGCAAAGTTTTATTTAACGTTAGCCACTTTTCTGTCGTGCTCGTCATTTTTATACATCCTAATATAATGTATATTTTAGTTTTGCATCAAACTTCATGACAATGACATTCCAATCATAACATTGAGATCTTTTCCATAATGTAAACATCAGTCACAATCGACCACTATCGGGAGTATTGGCAATTCTATTGTCACCAGTTTTTTGCACCTGCTGTAAGCTTTTACTAGTGATTGAGCTGTGCAACTTTGTAAAGAATACAAGGTGTACAAGTAATGATAAGAAATTGAGTAATGTGATATTTTATATGATTTTTAATGTGTACTCATTCTACTGCATCTCTTGCACAGAGATAAACGATATAGCTAACCATAAGCAAAAATACCATTTATTGAATCTTAAACTTTGAGTGCTTTCATAAAACATTTTTGCCGCTATTGTTCTTGTTATTATCATTTTTTTGTGTATTTGTTTCGTTATGATTATTACTAGCATTTTCAATATTATTCTCATCATCGCTATTATTGTTATTAGATTATGATAATTACTGTCATTAACATAGTCGTTGTTGTCATGGTAATGTTAATAATAACGCTACTTAAATGTAAATATAAATCATAATTAGCATCATATCAAAGATACTGGTGATAATATTATTGATCATAATTCGAACAAAATGTAGTATCATTGTTGATAATGATTACCCTACCAGTAACGATGATAATTAGTGAATTAATATTTCGACAAAATGAAATATAGAAATCATGGTAATATCACTATGTCTCTTGGTAAAATAATACTACTAACCGCATAAAGAAGTTATATATTTAGGCCCACTTATATGTAGTTAAGATCATACAATTACGAACATTTGTTTTACAGTGGTTTAGCCTTTTTTGTGGCAGAGTATTCTCGACTCTCCATCCACAATGGGTTCCTTATCCTCAGAAGTTATTTTCCCTCGTGTGTGAGCAAGTTAAGAGTGGCTATGCGAAAGGGCTCTAGTAAAAAAAACAGCTAGGATGCGACTGATAAACTGAACGAATGCACCGTGCTAATAGACGTGTCTGATACAGGTGTTACGTGTTGATGGTCAACATACTTAGTAAAAAAAAATACATACTAGATTAATTGAGGTAAAAAAGACAAGATTTATGGATTTCTATTAACAAACACAGAAACTCAGGTCACAGTGAAAATTATGGACCTACGTTAGAAAACTCAGGATTGGCAACACTGATTAGAAATTTGTTTTATATAGCTTATTATGTAGGAATCGGTGATGAAAAGACAAAAATATGACGAGTATTGTTAAAGTTACAATTGCAAACAGGATTTGAATCCCAAATCACCATTCCTGTGATTAGTTAATCTTTATCATATATCTCTAGTAGTATATTTACGGAAAAGGGAATCATCATGAGTAATCATCGCATGTTCCAGTTTGCATAAATGAATAGTGACCCTAAATTAGATTTGCTTGCCTTAGTGATCATGTGTTACTGCATGGCAAGTAAAGAAATTTCCAACAAAAGGGAGAAAAAATCAACAGTGTAGATAGTTATTTTATGTCACCCAAACATTCGAATACTTTTGGCATTTTATTATATATATGCTATATATGCCATACATATTTGCCTAAAGAACTCAATGAAAATTATGCTTCAGTCAACAGCAAAACAGTAAAAGCAAATTTACCGTTGCAAAGAGGGAGAAGGATAGAACGAATTTAGTAGTAATCGCATGAATATAATAGTAATAATATAAGTACTGATATCTGCAAAAGAACAGTGAAAAAAAATGATAGAAATAAAGATAATATCAATATCCAAGAAAGCAAATTAAATTTTCAAAAAATCGCGGCTATAGTTTCATTAATTGGATTGTTATACAAAAGTATATTTCTTTGTATATATATAATGTAAGAATGTCTTTTTGCCTTTCCCCAAGTTTTTGAGCAATAGTTGCAAACCATGAATTCTTTATAGAGTATTATGGCACAAAAGAGTGATAGAAGTCTAGCAGAATTTGGTAAATCATTAACCATTATTGCATTTACTCCCTTAAGTGTTGGACTGTGGTTGATGTTAGTATGAATCTCACTGATGTGACTCTGATGCCATGGCATTGAAATTTGCAAATGGTATGTAAAGAGTAAGCAGTGATGATGTTGATAGTAGTTATAACCACATTCTAAAAGGATTGATAAATGATGGTGATAATGATGATAAAATTACTAGTAATAACCATTTTACAAATATTGATATTTTGAAGACTGATAATACCAACAAAAAATAATACGATAACAGCAAGAAGTGCCCGAAATATGGTTGCATGTGTACACAGATTTATAACCGTATTGAGGATCATTTTACTCAATATCTTCTGTATGACTTGTATATCGTACATTTTTTTACACAGTTGCACAGCTCAAAAATGAGTAAAAGGCTCACGACAGGTGCTTTTAAAGTGGTAACAATTGTCTGTACTCTAACAGTGATGATGATGCACGGTGGAGCAGATCCGAGTGATTAGACTGGAATGTCGTTTTAATGAAATTTGATGCAACACAAAAGATAAATGATGTTAATATGTATGAAAAATCTGTGAGCACTGACGTAAAGCTGATTAAAGTTTTAAGTTGTACGCCAACGATCAAACCACGATGAAAACACCGCTTGTCGTCCGATCAGCGAACTGAAACAACGTTGGGTCTGGTGAGTACTTGGATGGGTGACCGCTTGGGAACACCAGATGCTGTTGGCGTTTTATTTATATATGCATTTCTCAAGAGTTTACAGCAGGTATAATTGTGTTTGCATAAAGATATCAATAAAAATTATGTTTCAAGCAATAGCGAACCGTATTAGTAATTATTAGATGCTATTGGCATTATTTTATACTTTTTACATTATGTTTTTTCTACAAGCCATTCCCTTCCGTGCGCTAGTATAACTTATTACCCTAAGCGGCAAACAAGCACAAACACAAGAAATTCAGCACAACATTAGGTCCAGTCTAAGCGCCATAGAAAGATATAGAAATTTTCCGAACAAAAACTTGCACAATAGGAAAGTACATCTTTAAAAAGGGACCTCAAGCTTAATAACATGTCCGTGGCGATAAGGCACAATAAACTAGTTATCCATATCCGTAATTGGTTTTTAATTTGTTTATCATTATGTTCATGGTCACCATGTTAGTTTATCTATTATCATAATCATTCTCTTTAATTTCATTTGAGTTGGAATTAGCTATATGACCGAGAGTGGTTTGATTGTTTTTTAATGCATATAATATGGAGCAGATCTCAGTGATATCGTGCAGATATCGTTATTATTATTGTTATTGTTATTGTTATTGTTATTATTATTATTATTATATTATTATTATTATTATTATTAATGCGTCACCAACTAATTGCTTCCATCTGTTTTCTGTCTATCCTTCCCGATCTTTGCAACGGTAAATTTACTTTTACTGTTTTACTACTGATTGAAATATAAGTTCTTTATGCAAATGCATGAGGAGCTGCTGTTAACTCTTGAAAAAAACTTACACATACAGCATATATAACAATATGACAAAAGCATCTGGAAATTTTTATCACCGATTCATACACAAAAAAAGCGCTATAAAGCAAACTCTTAATCATGTTGTCAATCCTGAGTTTTCTAACCGAGATCTGGGATTTTTCACACTGATCTGAGTTTCTGTTATTTTTAATACGGCCATCAATCTATTTTTTGTGTTTGTTTTTAAATCTCAAATAATATAGTATGTACCTTTCGTATTAAGCAGTATGTCGAAGAATACATTGAAAACACCACTGACCTTAAATATGGCAAACATATATAGCATATATAATAAATGTCAACAGCATCTGGTGTTCCCAGGCGAACATCCATCCAAGTACTGACCAGACCCAACGTTTGCTTAACTTCGGTGATCGGACGAGAAGTGGTGCTTTCAGCGTGGTATGATCGTTGGCAGAGGAAGATGAACTTAAACACATTTCTGTTGTTTTTCATGCATCGTTTAAATAGAATGTATCTTTTGTTTGTGCGTTAAAATATAATGGGATTGCATTCTAGCTGTGACGAGTGTGTGAAGAGACACACACTACCTGCTCATGAAAGGTGAATTCCAAACGAGCGATTCACCAATAAATGTATATTGTACAACTCAGGAATATAGTCAACATATACAAAGATATGAAATTAATAAATGTTAACAATAGATTCATATAATTATTATCACCATCACTATAACCTATTTTATATTTGTGCATTTATGGTACATATTTCTTGCACAGAGTTAAATGATATAGCTAACCATAAGCAGTAATGGCGATTATTATTCAATCTTAAAGTGCTTTCATATAACACTTTTCCCGCTATTGTTGTTGAGTACTTTAGTTGTATTTGTATTGTTATGTTTATTACTAATATTTTCATTATTATTGTTATTAGTCTACAGTTAGTGCCGTCAACATAGTCATTGTTGTCATGGCCATGGTAATAATGATGCTACTATAATAATTAATGTAAATTATTTTTAGCATCATATCAAAGATACTGTGATAATGTTACTGATGACAATTTGAACGAAATGTAAAATATTAGTAATGATAATGATTATCCTACCAATAACGATGATGATTAGGAAATTATTAATTCAATGAAATTAATGTTAGTAATCATGGTAAGAAATAACAGTAATGGTGACCGTGGCCATCTTATTCATAATGATACTCATAGTAGATTACACTAGTAGATTGTTGTGCTTCAATGCTTGATTGTAAAGAAGGAGAACTCTATAGCGGAATATTTAATATCTGACAAAAATACAGAATTCTGCGCATGAATTTTCAGGTTTGTTTCAGCACTTCCTTAGACTAAAATATTTTCACTCTGAACTTAATCTGCCAATTTGATAACTTATTCGTTGGCGCAAACCAGATCAGAATTTCTGGACCGAGTTGAAGAGTTGGGCCGATATAAAATTATTTTACAAGCACGCACTCACACGGACGAACACACGCACGCGCGCGCACGCACACACACACACACCAACTCGCATAGGCTGCGCGCGCGCGCTCAAACTCATACACATATAATCGCATAAACGCACGAACGCACACATATAATCACACATACGCGCCGGCACAAACAAACGCATAAAAAGACACAAACACATACAGACATATATAATCACACACATACACTCAAAAAAGAAAAAAACACAGACACAAACTCGACACATAAATATCACACACGCGCACGCGCTCAACAACAGATGTTCCCACACACATAAATAAACACAGACACATACACACAAACGCACATACTCGCGGGCATTTGATCTCACATTCTTCCTCGCTTGCGCTCGCTCCTGTCTCACTAAACACAGCATTTTCAGCAAATGAGGGCTGTCAGTAGATAACAGAGATGGTATAATGGACTAATCACCCAATTAGACATGCAAAGTTCTTGGCGATGGCCATGGTAACACTTCATAAACGTATCATAATGTAATTGGTCTGATCATTAGTTCACGTTATTGTGGACTGGGCATACTCTACCAATACTATAAAAAATATTTTGCATGTAGTAAGTATCGTAAGCTTAACAAATTCCAATGCAAATCTTGCATACACAGCGTCGCACGAAAAAAAAAGAAAGAAAAACAATGGCCAAGGGCATCACACATATCAGCTCTCCTTGTGCACACTGGTTGCACGGAGGGAATTGTCAGTTAATAAAACTCGTTTAAATTGCAGGCTGTATGTTGCTATCTAATATCTATTTTACAAGCTATTGCAGTAGCAATGTGTAAAGAAAAAAATGGGCACGAAAAGATAGTCCATTAACATTTGCTTCCGTAAGTAATGGCTTCATTATTATCTTTACGCCAGTGACGCTTGCTTGCTTGCTTGAGTTTTGGGCGAAGTTCTGGCTTCGCCCGGCCTTTCACTTTGCCCGGGCCTGTGTCGCTTTTTATGCTGTCTCATTTGTTTGTCTGACACTCAGTGCTTACCGTGGTGGTGTATTCCCACAGGCGCTCCTGTAGCCGGGGTGAAAGCATCTCGCATAATCTTTTTACCACACGATGGCTGTGTTCTGCGGGCTTTGTGTTAGGAATTGCGTGTGCACGCATTCTCTAAGTAATGTAAGTGTGGCTTTTCGTTTCGCCGCAATGCATGCAACATCTCTCTTCACGTTCTATGGTTTGTATAATCTGCCATGCCAGTGGTAACCTAGCGCATTCTGTGCAGAATGACTTCGGTACCTCTGTTGTTTATTTCAGAGAGTGCCAATGGTTCATAGCCTGTGGCATCTGAGTACCAGCTGGCCGGGGGGAAATATCTCGTTTCCTCTCTGTGAAGCTGCGGGAGGAAGGGTTGGCCGTCACCGTACACTTCCTCCTAAGTAATTTTCGGCTCTGATGTATTATCATGGGATTAGGGGGCATACCCCTGCCGTTTTCGGCTAATCTGTCAGCAAGCTCATTGCCTCTGATCCCTATGTGGCTGGGAACCCAGTTTTGATAATTCTTCTACCCTGTGCAAGAATCCTCTGTGCCAGTGTGAGGATGGTAGTCAGAAGGTAGATTTGTCATTGGGTGAGCGCTGCTAAAGACAGTCGACGGCTCCTTTGGGTCTGTGTGTATGACCACGTGTCCTTCCCTCACGGACGCGTGGCTCAGTGCTCCCATGATAGCAACTGCCTCTGCCTGAAAGCGAGGAGCGTTGTCTGTTACCCTCATGGATTTTGTGGCATCCCTTGCTGCGGAACCCGGGCCTGCAGTGTGGGTAAAGGATCGCCCGATCCATCCGTGTAATAAGTTCTGCTTCCCGGGGGGTGAGGGGTGCAATGACCCTCTGGGTTTCTGCCTTTAGGCTAGCCGTACAATATTCGTTCTTTTTGCTTGCCAGTCTCATGACCGAGAACTCTATCGAGGTTTGTGCCCACGGCGGAAACTTCGACAAAGTCGGGGTGTGGGAGTCCATGCCCTTGACCAGAAAGGGGTTTTCTTTGAGCTGATGGCGTTTTAACACCCTGGCTGTGTGAGACAGCCGGAGTTGTTTGCAAACAGCTCGTTATCTTGTTCTAGGCGTCTGACTATTTTATGTCTTAGGGTTTGGGTGTTCCTGGGAGCCGGATGACCTTTGATAAGAATTGTGCTGCCGTTAGATCAATTCGTGAGGCCAAGGGGAGAAGGTTTGTCTCCACTGGGAGGTTTTGAGGACCTTCGCCCCCCTTGGGGCACCTAGAATGACCCTGGCGGCTTAATTTTGGACTGTCTCCAGTCGGTCTTTATATTTTCTCTTAATGCCAAATCAGAGCGAGGGAGGCATAGTCTACAATGGCCTGACAGCATGTACATAGAATGACTTAGTACTCTATGTCTGGCCCCTATGCGTCTTCCACTCATTGCTCTCATGACAGACAGTCCTGCCTTTGTTCGGTCAAGCAGGTCTGGACCCCCTTTCCCGGGAAGGAAAGGGTCCGGTCTATCCTTACCCCAAGGTAGAGGTAGTCCTGAACCCCCTCCAAGTCCTTTCCCCGGGATTTTCAGACTTGTGCCTTGAACTCTCTGTCTCAGAGCCATGGCTTTGGTTTTGGCTGCAGAGATCTTTAGCCCTGTCCTGCAACACTCCTGGGATACCAGGTCCAGACAACGCTGGCTTTGTTTAGGCAGTGTGGTCCAGTGGAGATAATAGCGAGATCGTCTGCTGGGAGATGATCTTGCACCCCACTGGGAGTTTTATGTTGAGGATACAGACATTAATGTATTAAAAAGGGCGGGACTGAGAACCCCCCCTGTGGCGTTCCATTTTCTAGTGGCATGTGCTGTGATAGGTGACCTTTGGGAATTTGACTGGCTGTTCTATTGGTAAAGTATCACCTATCCAGCCAATAGTTTAACCTCTGTTTCCCTTTTTGGATCAGGCTCTCCTGAATGGCAAAGGACTTGCCAATTCGAAGCCTTCCCCCAGGTCAAGGAATAGTACCACAGATGTGCCCGTGTTTATTGTGCTCAAGAGTGTGCTATGCTGTGCGCTGTGCTCATGCCCCTGGTGAACCCGTGGAGATGTTCGTGTGGGGGTCCCATTTCCATCGGAGCCGGTTCAGTACCATCCTCTCGGCAGTCTTGGCCAGACAGCTGAGGAGAGAATGGGCGGTACTTCCCCGGCCCCTTTTGGGTTTTAGGGATGGGAACTATGTAGCCTCTTCCAGCTCGGGGGTAGAGTGGAAGTTTCCCAGGACTTGTTGATGAGTTGCAGGAATGCAAGCTCACCTCCCAGTCCCGGGGGGAAAATGATGGGATACGAGATCCCGTCAGCGCCCGGGGCTGTGTTTTGCAACTGGCTTTATTGCATCTCTTATTTTCCCTCAGAGGAAAGATAACATCCGAGTTATTGGGTTCAGCTGTCCTTTCTCTGATGTGAGCAAGTCGTCTGGTTGTAGGCGTTCTTGTCTTGCCCTCATCCGGCTGGCAGGCTGTCGCTACTCGTTCTCGCAGAGAACTCTTGCGCCAGTCTGTTGGCCTCTGACTGGGGGGCGTGGTGCGTGCATCTCGGGGCTGAGCGGCTGGTGGCTCGCTTGTCCCGTTGCCATAGCTCTGAGAGGGTGGTTTGGTGATCGAAGGAAATCACACCATTCCACCACTTTTTCCTGCCTCACTCTGCTGGCAGTTTCCTTGGGATCCCTGACAGCCTCCCCTTTGGAGGGCTAGGTGTCGGGGGGTTTTTTTGCCTTCGGAAAAAGATTTCGGCACATATTTACCCTGTGGTTTGACCCCTAATCTCGTCATTGAAGTACAGGCGTCCTTGTGACTCCTAGACCCAGCCGAGTTTTGGGTATGGTCAGTTTAGGCTGCCTCATCAATGGCATTTACAAATCTGGCTTGTAGCACTTCCACATTTTCGCTTTGTGTGGGTTCATTGCTTCTCAGACAGCGGGGCCAAGGCGCTCTGGAACGCCTGCCAGTTGGCCTTGTCTGTTTTCCATCTTGGATTTTGGTCCCTGGTATTTCGGCTGGGGCCCTATACTGAGGGCTGTTATAGTGGCCCTAATGGTCTCATCGACACGCCAGCCAATCCTCTCCACCAGAGTCGCAGTGCCAGGGTGAGGTCTAGGACCCCTCCTCTGACATGCGTTGGGTCCTGGCTGTTGAGGAGAGCGATCTCGGGGAATGTCTCAAGCACTTGGCTATGTGACGGCCAGCCGCATCCGGTGCCCTGCAGGAGCCAGGGTGGGGTGGGGGTGCATTGACGTCTCCCCCTATGATCACTCTGTCGTTGCTGCGGAAGCACATACCTGGCTGATGTCTAAGCTACTACAGTGTGGCCGGCTGTACACATTGTACAATTTTAGGGGCCCCCGGCCAGTTGAATCTCGACGGCAAGAGAATTCAACATCTCCACAGTGGGGATGCATCGGGTATTGCGGAGCAGGGAATTGTTGCTTTGACCAGGTGATCAGGCCTCTTTTGCCATCGGGAAAGTGGCAGCGGGTAGACGTGATACCCGGAGAAGCGAACAGGTTCCGCTGATAATGTCTCCTGGAGACATTCACTTTTTATCTTTTATAGTACTTTCACGAGTATGTTAGTCTTTTTCAGAAATATAAAAAAACCAAATGAGCAACAAGGGAAAGGGTTAAATGTGAATGAAAAAATGTTTCCTGAGCCTTGTCAGCTTCTTAATCTTATAAAAAATATGACAAATATGTTAATTTCGTATTACCATTTTAAAATAACGAAAAAGAAATTTAATATGCAGTTTTGAAAATGATAATTTTCGTAAGCAATATATTCGGATCACTACAAATTGAAGTTCCGGCATTCATGGCATTGTGACCACACCACACGGCGACGCGGACATTCTAAAAATTTGTTTTGTGATATGACGCTCGTGTGTAGGGGTGAAAAATGCATGTAAAAAAAAAAAAAAATCTCAAAGTACTTGGGAAAATCGAGGAATACAATTCAGTATCTTTAGCTACTACAATACTGGAATACGTTAGAGTCCGTTTTAGGTAATCCTAACTGATGACCCCACAGGCAAACCCGCATTTTTTTAATTTATTGGAGACAAACTTCACGATTCCATGTTGACTGTATTTCTTGTATAATTTTATATTATTACATATAATATAAAAAATATTATATTTATATATATATATATAATATATAAAATATAATATAATATATATATATATATATATATATATATATATATATATATATGATAGACATTTATATAAAAATATAAATGAATATGTATTATTTATTGTGTGTAAAAGTCTTTATATGTCTTTATATATATGTTTATGTTTAATTTTGTATTTTATGTATGTATATTATATATATATATATATATATATATATATTACTACATAGATACATAATAAAAATAAAAATATATATAAGACATATAAAGACTTTACACACATATACATACATACATATTCATATACTTTTACATAATAATATATAATACATATATATATATATATATATATATATAATATATATATATATATATATATATTATATATGTATATAATATATATATATATCAAGAAATACATGTCAACATGGAATCGTGAAGTTTGTCTCCAATAAATTAATAAAATGCAGGTTGCCCTGTGTGTCATCAGTTAGGATTACCTAAAACGGACTCTTAACGTATTCCAGTATTGTAGTAGCTTAAAGATACTGAATTGTATTCCTCGATTTTACTTCAAGTACTCTTGAGATTTTTTTTTTTTTTTACATGCATTTTTCACCCCTACACACGAGCGTCATATCACAAACAAATATTTAGAATGTCCGCGTCGCCGTGTGGTGTGGTCACAATGCCATGAATGCCGGAACTTCACATTTGTAGTGATCCGAAAATATTGCTTACGAAAAATTTTCACTTTTAAAACTGCATATTAATTCATTTTCTGTTATATTAATAATGGTAATACGAAATTAACATATTTGTCATATTTTTTATAAGATTAAAAGCTGACAAGGCTCAGAAACATTTTTTCATTTTACACTTAACCTTCCTTTTTTGCTCACTTGGTTTTTTTTATTTTTTCTAAAAAAAGACTAACATACTCGTGAAGTACTATAAAAGATAAAAATGAATGTCTCCAGGAGACTTTATCAGCGGAACCTGTTCCTTTTTCCCGGGTATCACGTCTACCCGCTGCCACGTTCCGATGGCAAAAGAGGCCTGATCACCCTGGTCAAAGCAAAAATTCCCTGCTCCGCAATAGCCGATGCATCGCACTGTGGAGATGTTGAATCTCTTGCCGTCGAGATTCAACTGGCCGGGGGGCCCTGAAATTGTACAATGTGTACAGCCGGCCACACTGTAGTAGCTTAGACATCAGCCAGGTATGTGCTTCCGCAGCACACGACAGAGTGATCATAGGGGGAGACGTCAATGCACACCACCCCATCCTGGCTCCCTGCAGGGCCCGGAGGCGGCGGGCCGTCACATAGCCAACGTGCTTGAGACATTCCCCGAGATCGCTCTCCTCAACACCCCAGGAGCCAACGCATGTCAGGGGAGGGTCCTAGACCTCACCCTGCCACTGCGACTCGGGTGAGAGGATTGGCGGGCGTGTCGATGAACCATTATGGCACTATAACAGCCCTCATGTATAGTGGCCCAGCCGAAATACCACGACCGAATCCAAGATGGAAAACAGACAAGCCAACTGGCAGGCGTTCCAGAGCGCCTTGGCCCCGCTGTCTGAGAACAATAACCCACACAAAGCGAAAATGTGGAAGTGCTACAAGCCAGACTTGTAAATGCCATTGATGGGGCAGCCTCACTGACCTACCCAAACTCGCCGGGGTCTAGAGTCACAAGGACGCCTTTTTACTTCAATGACGAGATTGGGGAGGTCAACCACGGGGTAAATATGTGCCGAAATCTTTTCCCGAAGGCAAAGAACCCCGACAACCTAGCCCTCCTAAGGAGGCTGTCAGGGATCCCAAAGGAAACGCCAGCAGAGTGAGGCAGGAAAAGTGGCTGGAATGGTGTGAGTCCTTCGATCCCCAAAACCACCCCCCTCGAGCTATGGCAACGGACAAGCGAGCCACCAGCCGCTCAGCCCCGAGATGCACGCACCACACCCCCAGTAAAGGGGCCCAAACAGACTGGCGCAAGAGTTCTCTGCAGAACGAGTAGCGACAGCCTGCCAGCCGGACTGAGGGCAAGACAAAACCCCTACAACCAGACAGACT
Source organism: Penaeus monodon (assembly GCF_015228065.2). Taxonomy (NCBI): domain Eukaryota; kingdom Metazoa; phylum Arthropoda; class Malacostraca; order Decapoda; family Penaeidae; genus Penaeus; species Penaeus monodon. The sequence goes on from NW_023659035.1 coordinate 14,035, forward strand.
TGCTCACATCAGAGAAAGGGCAGCTGAACCCAATAACTCAGATGTTATCTTTTCTCTGAGGGAACTAAGAGATGCATATAAAGCCATTTGCAAACAGCCACGGGCGCTGACGGGATCTCGTATCCCATCATTTCCCGCCTGGACTGGTAGGTGAGCTTGCATTCCTGCAACTCATCAACAAGTCCTGAGAAACTTCCACTCTACCCCGAGCTGAAGAGGGCTCCCATAGTTCCCATCCCTAAACCAAGGAGCCGGGAAGTACCGCCCCATCTCTCTCCTCAGCTGTCTGGCCAAGACTGCCGAGAGGATGGTACTGAACCGGCTCCGAGGAAAATGGGACCCCCACACAACATCTCCACGGTTCACCAGGGCATGAGCACAGCGCACAGCATAGCCACACTCTTGAGCACAAAAAACACGGCACATCTGTGTACTATTCCTTGACCTGGAGAAGGCTTTCAAATTGGCAAGTCCTTTTGCCATTCAGGGAGCCTGATCCAAAAAGGAATCAGAGGTAAGCTATTGGCTTGGATAGGTGCTACTTTACCAATAGAACAGCCAGTCAAATTCCAAGTCACCTTCACAGCACATCCCTAGAAAATGGAACGCCACAGGGTGGGGTTCTCAGTCCACCCTTTTTAATACATTAATGTCCTGTATCCTCAACATAAACCTCCCAGTGGGTGCAAGATCATCTCCTATGCAGACGATCTCGCTATGATCTTCACTGGACCACACTACCTAAACAAAGCCCAGCGTTTTCTGGACCTGGTATCCGAGGAGTTTGCAGACGGACAAGATCTCTGCAGCCAAATCAAAGCCATGGCTCTGAGACAGAGAGTTCAAGGCACAAGTCTGAAAATCCGGGGAAATGGACTTGGAGGGGGTTCAGGACTACCTCTACCTTGGGGTAAGGATAGACCGGGACCCTCTCCTTCCGGAAGGAGGTCCAGAAACCTGCTTGACCGAACAAGGCAGGACTGTCTGTCATGAGAGCAATGAGTGGAAGACGCATGGGGGCCAGACATAGAGTACTAAGATCATTCTATGTACATGCTGTCGGGCCCCATTGTAGACTATGCCTCCCTCGCTCTGTTTGGCATTAAGAGAAAATAAAAAGACCGACTGGAGACAGTCCAAATTAAGCCGCCAGGGTCATTCTAGGTGCCCCAAGGTGGGCGAAGGCCCCTCAACCTCCTAGTGGAGACAAACCTTCCCCCCTTGGCCTCACAAATTTTGATCTACGGCAGCACAATTCTTATCAAAGGTCATCCAGCTCCCAGGAACACCCAAACCTAAGACATAAAATAGTCAGACGCCTAGAACAAAATAACGAGCTGTTTGCAAAACTCCTGGCTGTCTCACACAGCCAGGGTGTTAAAACGCCATCAGCTCAAAGAACCGCTACTGTCAAGGCAAAGGACTCCCCACACCCTGACTTTGTCGAGTTCCGCCGTGGGCACAAACCTCGATAGAGTTTCTCGGTCATGAGACTGGCAAGCAAAAAGAACGAATATTTTACGGCTAGCCTAAAGGCAGAAACCCAGAGGGTCATTGCAACCATCACCCCCCCGGGAAGCAGAACTTATTACACGGATGGATCGGTCGATCCCTTGACCCCCACTGCGGCGGGCCGGGGTTTGCAGCAAGGGATGCCACAAAAACCATGAGGGTAACAGACAACGCCTCCTCGCTACAGGCAGAGGCGTTGCTATCATGGGACACTGAGCCACGCTCCGTAGGGAAGGACACGTGGTTTATACACACAGACTCCAAGAGCCGTCGACTGTCTTCAGCAGCGCTCACCCACTGACAATATCTACCTTCTGACTACCATCCTCACACTGGCACAGAGGATTCTTGCACAGGGTAGAAGAATTATCATAAACTGGGTTCCCAGCCACATAGGGATCGAGGCAATGAGCTTGCTGACAGATTAGCCGAAAACGGCAGGGGTATGCCCCCCAAACCCATGATAATACATCGAGCCGAAAATTACTTAGGAGGAAGTGTACGGTGACGGCCAACTCCTTCCCCCTGCAGCTTCACAGAGAGGAAACGAAAATTTCCCCTCGGCCAGCTGGTTTCTCAGATGCCACAGGCTATGAACCATTGGCACTCTCTGAAATAAACACAGAGGTACGAAGTCATTCTGCACAGAATGCGCCTAGGTTACCACTGTGCATGGCAGATTATACAAACCATAGAACGTGAAGAGAGATGTTGCATGCATTGCGGCGAGCCGAACGCCACACTTGTACATTACTTAGAGAATTGCGTGCACACGCAAATTTCCCAACAACAAAGCCCGCAGAACACAGCCTCGTGCTGGTAAAGAGATTATGCGAGATGCTTACACCACGGCTACAGGAGCGCCTGCTGGCAATAACCACCACACGGTTAAACACTGAGTGTCAGACAAACAAAAGAGACAGCCATAAAAAACTGACACAGGCCGGCCATAAGTGAAAGGCCCGGGCGAAGCCAGAACTTCGCAAATCTCAAACAAACAAGCAAGCGTCACTGGCGTAAAGTAATAATGAAGCCATTACTTACGGAAGCAAATGTTTAATGGACTACTTTTCGTGCCCATTATATTTCTTTACACATTGCTTTCTGCATACTTGTAAATAGATTTAGATAGCAACATACAGCCTGCAATTTAAAAGAGTTTTTTTTAACTGACAAATTTCCCCCCGTGCAACCCGTGTGCACAAAGGGGAGCTGATATGTGTGATGCCCTTGGCCATTGTTTTTTCTTTCTTTTTTTTCGTGCGACGCTGTGTATGCAAGATTTGCATTGGAATTTGTTAAGCTTTACGATACTTACTACATGCAAAATTTTTTATAGTATCGGTAGAGTATGCCCAGTCCACAATAACGTGAACTAATGATCAGACCAATTACATTATGATACGTTTATAAGTGTTACCATGGCCATCGCCAAAAATTTGCATGTCTAATTGGGTGATTAGTCCATTATACCATCTCTGTTATCTCTGACAGCCCTCATTTGCTGAAAATGCTGTGTTTAGTGAGACAGGAGCGAGCGCAGCGAGGAAGAATGTGAGATCAAATGCCCCCGAGTTGTGCGTTTGTGTGTATGTGTCTGTGTTTATTTATTTTTTGGGAACATCTTTTGTAGCGCGTGCGCGTGTGTTATTTATGTGTCGAGTTTGTGTCTGTGTTTTTTTTCTTTTTGAGTGTATGTGTGTGATTATATATGTCTGTATGTGTTTGTGTCTTTTTATGCGTTTGTTTGTGCCGGCGCGTATGTGTGATTATATGTGTGCGTTCGTGCGTTTTATCGATTATATGTGTATGAGTTTGAGCGCCCCGCGCGCAGCCTATGCGAGTTGGTGTGTGTGTGTGTGCGTGCGCGCGCGTGCGTGTGTTCGTCCGTGTGAGTGCGTGCTTGTAAAATAATTTTATATCGGCCCAACTCTTCAACTCGGTCCAGAATTCTGATCTGGTTTTGCGCCAACGAATAAGTTATCAAAATTGGGAGATTAATTCAGAGTGAAAATATTTTAGTCTAAGGAAGTGCTGAAACAAACCTAAATTCATGCGCAGAATTCTGTATTTTTGTCAGATATTAAAAATTCCGCTATAGAGTTCTCCTTCTTTACAATCAAGCATTGAAGCACAACAATCTACTAGTGTAATCTACTATGAGTTCATTATGATTTAAAATGGCCACGGTCACCATTACTGTTATTTCTTACCATGATTACTAACATTAATTTCATTGAATTAATAATTTTTCCCAATCATCATCGTTATTGGGAGGATATCATTATCATTACCAACATTAATACTGTTTACATTTCGTTCAAATTGTCATCAGTACATTATCACAGTATCTTTGATATGATGCTAAAAATAATTTCATTAATTATTATAGTAGCATCATTATTACCATGGCCATGACACAATGACTATGTTGACGGCACTAACTGTAGACTAATAACAATAATAATGAAAAAATTAGTAATAAAAATAACAATACAAATACAACTAAGTACTCAACAACAATAGCGGGAAAAGTGTTATATGAAAGCACTTAAGATTGAATAATAATCGCCATTACTGCTTATGGTTAGCTATATCATTTAACTCTGTGCAAGAAATATGTACCACAAATGCACAAATATAAAATAGGTTATAGTGATGGTGATAATAATTATATGAATCTATTGTTAACATTTATTAATTTCATATCTTTGTATATGTTGACTATATTCCTGAGTTGTACAATATACATTTATTGGTGAATCGCTCGTTTGGAATTCACCTTTCATGAGCAGGTAGTGTGTGTCTCTTCACACACTCGTCACAGCTAGAATGCAATACCATTATATTTTAACGCACAAACAAAAGATACATTCTATTTAAACGATGCATGAAAAACAACAGAAATGTGTTTAATGTTCATCTTCCTCTGCCAACGATCATACCACGTTGAAAGCACCACTTCTCGTCCGATCACCGAAGTTAAGCAACGTTGGGTCTGGTCAGTACTTGGATGGATGTTCGCCTGGGAACACCAGATGCTGTTGACATTTTATTATATATGCTATATATGTTTGCCATATTTAATGGTCAGTGGTGTTTTCAATGTATTCTTCGACATACTGCTTAATACGAAAGGTACATACTATATTATTTGAGATTTAAAAACAAACACAAAAAATAGATTGATGGCCGTATTAAAAATAACAGAAACTAAGATCAGTGTGAAAAATCCCAGATCTCGGTTAGAAAACTCAGGATTGACAACACTGATTAAGAGTTTGCTTTATAGCGCTTTTTTTTGTGTATGAATCGTGATAAAATTTCCAGATGCTTTTGTCATATTGTTATATATGCTGTATGTGTAATGTTTTTTTTCAAGAGTTAACAGCAGCTCCTCATGCATTTGCATAAAGAACTTATATTTCAATCAGTAGTAAAACAGTAAAAGTAAATTTACCGTTGCAAAGATCGGGAAGGATAGACAGAAAACAGATGGAAGCAATTTAGTGGTGACTGCATTAATAATAATAATAATAATATTAATGATAATAATAATATAACATAACATAACATAACAATAATAATAACGATATCTGCACGATATCACTGAGATCTGCTCCATATTATATGCATTAATAACAATCGACCACTCTCGGTCATATAGCTAATTCCAACTCAAATGAATTAAAGAGAATGATTATGATATAGATAAACTAACATGGTGACCATGAACATAATGATAAACATAATAAAACCAATTACGGATATGGATAACTAGTTTATTGTGCCTTATCGCCACGGACATGTTATTAAGCTTGAGGTCCCTTTTAAAGATGTACTTTCCTATTGTGCAAGTTTTTTGTTCGGAAAATTTTCTATATCTTTCTATGGCGCTTAGACTGGACCTAATGTTGTGCTGAATGCTTGTGTTTGTGCTTGTTTGCCGCTTAGGGTAATAAGTTATACTAGCGCACGGAAGGGAATGGCTTGTAGAAAAACATAATGTAAAAAGTATAACATAATGCCAATAGCACTATAATTTACTAATACGGTTCGCTATTGCTTTGAAACATAATTTCTATTGATATCTTTATGCAACACAATTATCCCTTTCTGTAAACTCTGAGAAATGAAATATATAATAAAACGCCAACAGCATCTGGTTTTTCCCAAGCGGTCACCCATCCAAGTACTCACCAGACCCAACGTTGTTTCAGTTCGCTGATCGACGACAAGCGGTGTTTTCATCGGGTTTGATCGTTGGCGTACAACTTAAAACGTTAATCAGCTTTACGTCAGTGCTCCAGATTTTTCATACATATTAACATCATTTATCTTTTGTTGTTGCATCAAACTTCTTTAAAAACGACATTCCAGTCTAATCACTCGGATCTGCTCCACCGTGCATCAATCATCACTGTTAAGTACAGACAATTGTTACCACTTTAAAGCACCTGTCGTGAGCCTTTTACTCATTTTTGAGCTGTGCAACTGTGTAAAAAAATGTACATATACAAGTCATACAGAAGATATTGATTAAAATGATCCTCAATACGGTTATAAATCTGTGTACACATGAAACCATATTTCGGGCACTTCTTGCTGTTATCGTATTATTTTTTGTTGGTATTATCATCTTCAAAATATCAATATTTGTAAAATGGTTATTACTAGTAATTTTATCATCATTATCACCATCATTTATCAATCCTTTTAGAATGTGGTTATAACTACTATCAAATCATCACTGCTTACTCTTTACATCCATTTGCAATTTCAATGCCATGGCATCAGAGTCCCATCAGTGAGATTCATACTAACATCAACCACAGTCCAACACTTAAGGAGTAATGCAATAATGGTTTTAAAGATTTTTCCAAATTCTGCTAACTTCTTCACTCTTTTGTGCCATAATACTCTATAAAGAATCATGGTTTGCAACTATTGCTCAAAACTTGGGGAAAGGCAAAAGACATTCTTACATTATATATATACAAAGAAATATACTTTTGTATAACAATCCAATTAATGAAACTATAGCCGCGATTTTTTTAAATTTATTTGCTTTCTTGATATTGATATTATCTTTATTTCTATCATTTTTTTTCACTGTTCTTTTGCAGATATCAGTACTTATATTATTACTATTATTTCTTCGATTACTACTAATTCTTCTATCCTTCTCCCTCTTTGCAACGGTAAATTTGCTTTTACTGTTTTGCTGTTTTACTGAAGCATAATTTTCATTGAGTTCTTTAGGCAAATATGTATGGCATATATACATATATATAAAAAAAATGCCAAAAGTATTCGAATGTTTGGGTGACATAAAATAACTATCTACACTGTTGATTTTTTCTCCCTTTTTTTGGGAAAAATTTTTTACTTGCCATGCAGTAACAAAATGATCACTAAGGCAAGCAAATCTAATTTAGGGTCACTATTCTTTATGCAAACTGGAACATGCGATGATTACTCATGATGATTCCTTTTCCGTAAATATACTACTAGAGATATATGATAAAGATTAACTAATCACAGGAAAGGTGATTTGGGATTCAATCCTGTTTTGCAATTGTAACTTTAACAATACTCGTCATATTTTTGTCTTTTCATCACCGATTCCTACATAATAAACTATATAAAACAAATTCTAATCATGTTGCCAATCCTGAGTTTTCTAACGTAGGTCCATAATTTTCACTGTGACCTGAGTTTCTGTGTTTGTTAATAGAATCCATAAATCTTGTCTTTTTTACCTCAATTAATCTAGTATGTATTTTTTTTTTACTAAGTATGTTGACCATCAACACGTAACACCTGTATCAGACACGTCTATTAGCACGGTGCATTCGTTCAGTTTATCAGTCGCATCCTAGCTGTTTTTTTTACTAGAGCCCTTTCGCATAGCCACTCTTAACTTGCTCACACACGAGGGAAAATAACTTCTGAGGATAAGGAACCCATTGTGGATGGAGAGTCGAGAATACTCTGCCACAAAAAAGGCTAAACCACTGTAAAACAAATGTTCGTATTGTATGATCTTAACTACATATAAGTGGGCCTAATATATAACTTCTTTATGCGGTTTAGTAGTATTATTTTACCAAGAGACATAGTGATATTACCATGATTTCTATATTTCATTTTGTCGAAATATTAATTCACTAATTATCATCGTTACTGGGTAGGGTAATCATTATCAACAATGATACTACATTTTGTTCGAATTATGATCATAATATTATCACCAGTATCTTTGATATGATGCTAATTATTGATTTATATTTACATTTAAGTAGCGTTATTATTAACATTACCATGACAACAACGACTATGTTTAATGACAGTAATTATCATAATCTAATAACAATAATAGCGATGATGAAATAATATTGAAAATGCTAGTAATAATCATAACGAAACAAATACACAAAAAATGATAATAACAAGAACAATAGCGGCAAAATGTTTTATGAAAGCACTCAAAGTTTAAGATTCAATAAATGGTATTTTTGCTTATGGTTAGCTATATCGTTTATCTCTGTGCAAGAGATGCAGTAGAATGAGTACACATTAAAATCATATAAAATATCACATTACTCAATTTCTTATCATTACTTGTACACCTTGTATTCTTTACAAAGTTGCACAGCTCAATCACTAGTAAAAGCTTACAGCAGGTGCAAAAACTGGTGACAATAGAATTGCCAATACTCCCGATAGTGGTCGATTGTGACTGATGTTTACATTAAAAAAAAATGATAGATGGCAAATTGATCAACTTATGCATTGATGTATTGCACCAGAAGTGGC
>NW_023659036.1:0-12500 GCF_015228065.2 Penaeus monodon
ACTGCCCCCAAACGCCCCACCCGAGAACCCCCCCCTCCCCGACCGTACCCATATCCACGGAGGGCGTGCCAACCCAGCCACACCCTACCCAGTCCCGTGTAAGTCCCAACCCACAGAAATCTCCAACGCCAGGGGGTTTGGGTTCCCCCATCCGGAACGTGCCACAGGAAAAAACCTTTGGTGAAAAAAAATGGATAGGGCCCGGGGAAAAAAGAAGATCAAAGAGAGTAAATTTGAAAAATTTAAGGAAAACAAAAGGATCGGAGACGGGGAAAATGTACTTTCTAATGATTATGATGTTGAAAATACAAAGAATTATTATACGCGACAGACATCGAAACAGTATAGTAAAAGTGACGCCGACGAAGATGTGCAGGAGCGGACGAATGTGAGACACCACCGAAAATGAGTCGGGTAGGATTATAAGTTTTTAAAAATAGGGGAAAGTATGCAGACAGAAAACAAGATGTAACATAGATACGTAAAGTACAAAAAATTGCAAAAAAGGGTTTCTCCCAAATTTTGGACCAATCAGAAAATCAAAAGGTTGAGGGAAAGACAAGAAAACATTTTTTTTCATGGAATATATGTTTTATCAACCGTAAATTTAAATTTAGCCTTATATTCATAACAATAAGGTTTACAAGACCCCTTCAATCACCACCAAATAAAAACCGCCCCTAAAATTTAGAGGGACCACTCCTAACAAACAGGAATGACGGGCCCCTATTGATTATTCAGTGACACCATACCGCATAAGTTGGTGCGAAGTTTGATGACAAAAATGTGCAATATCAGCATTTACAATGAACGCCCCCCAAATTTTTTTCTCTGTACAAGTATAGTAAGGGATGTTTTTTAGACTGATTCACTGCCCAATTCAGATCACGGCACAAATTTGCATGGGAGATTTAAAACTAAAATTTTAAAATTTGGAGATAGTCATGAAAGAAAAAGGCTAAGAGTTCCGACATTTGGAAAATTAAAATTTTTAAAAGTATATGAAAAAAGATAGGCAAAAATCACGTGGGGGGGGGCAGCCATTATGTAATAGGAAAGGGGTCTTGGCAGGAATCAGAAGCATGCTTTCAAAAAGAGCTAATCAGGACCCCTTTGCAATAGTAATGTATAGTAATATAAAGCAATAGTAATGTTTTCTCCCCAAAAAAAATACTTTAAAATTATTTTTCCTTACCTTGAGCATCACTTTCCATGTATCATAATGGTATAATGATTTCACAGTAACAAGTGTTTATAAATTTTCCATTTCCTGCGACAGTGCACTGATTACTACAACCCCTTGGGTCGTCCCAAAAAAACCCTTTAAAAGCAACAATCCAACGCTCCAAACAACCAAGGGTCGGTGACCAAAATTTTAAGGGAAAAAAATCGAGTTCAGGAGCTTTTTGATATCTACAAGCGGGAAAATGCCTAACCAACCATTGAATTTTTTAAAGACTAAAAAAAACCTACGGGAATTTAAAAACTCATTTCAAAAAATGAACACTTTAAACTGTTCCTACAAGCATTAAAAACCCCCTCAAGTGGGAGGTCTAAAAAAAAATTAAACTTTAGGAAAACCCAACTAACCCCCCGCATTTCCCTAGTCTTTTGCACAAGCAGTATCTCCTTAGTCAATGGGCGGGCGCCCAAATTGAGCTCATTACCAAAATTCGGGATCCCGTAGCAATTTTAAAATGCCGCAAATTTGCCCTTGAGATTTATGTTTGATCCCACCCCTCAAATTTGCTGAACACTGTGTGGGGAAATGAACACACTGATCATAGAAAACCCCCCGCCCCAGGTGAGGTGGAATTTCCCTTTGGTCCTCCCCCCTTATAGCTAGGTACCTGTAGTCCCTTTTTCACCTATACAGGTTAAAATTGTCACAAGGTATTCTGCCGGCCCGGGGCGTAGCTAATCATCCCATACCTCAAAAATGATAAATACCACCCAATTTATTAAACCCATGTGCATGCAAATTCTAGAAAGGGTATTTTGAAAACTCAGGTATGGTTAAAAGGTACAGGTAAGATTGTACGGATTTCATCGGGCGAGCACACACTTTGCTTTGTAGAGTACTTCACACTTAATCCAGGAAGACATGTTTTTTTGCCCGTAAGTCAGTTTTTGAAAAGAAAACAGATCATTTTATCCTAGAACAATTTATAACTTGACATCCGGGGGAAAGATATGAACTGGTTTAGAATGTACTTTTGAACAGTCTGCAAGTTAGTTCAGGAGAGTGAGAATTTTAACTTCAAAATCTTTGAACTTGGGACCCCAAAAGGGTTCTCGCCCATTTCAATGCCCCTATGCAAAAGCTGATGTCTCGGGGTCGGGAATAGTTTCTGGACTTGAAAGGCTCTTAAAAAGTTAAATTTTTTCAAAGCAGGTGGCGATGGGGAAATTGTAGTTGCTTAAGCGTAACGTAATTTATGCAACAGAGCTTAATTTCAACATTAAATTTGTAGGATACCATCTCAGTGGCTACGCAAGCACGACCAGTAGAAAAATTTGCCGAAAGAAGCCTGCAGCAAGGATAAGTGAAATAAAATCTTGTGATCCCCTTGCTAGGGTTCACCTAATTGAAAGTTTCATAAGGGAAAAACTAGTAGATCGATTAACACTCAAATCCGAAAGCTGACCCCAAGGCACTACAAACAGTATGAGATGCAAAACCTTCCATGGGTGGCACCCAAGTCCCAAAAGCAGTGGCGTGGTTTTTTGCCAGAAACGTTTTGGTTACAGAAGTACTGGCAAATGCACGTACAAGAAGTGCAGATGAAAACTAGATTAACGTGTAAAGAAGTAGACAACGAACGTGAGCACTATTTATGTGATACAGTCTTTCAGACCATTTTAACATGAGGTAAAAGAAAAAGGAAAATTTAAATTTTATCTGATCTTTGGAAGATATATCGTACTATACCTAAATTACTATGTAAACCAAAAGCAAACAAAAAACAGTAAAAATAATTTTTTTGTAGATGTTTTAGTATGTTTTAATTTTTCATTTTATTTTGTACGATTGCAGTAGTTACAGACACTGTAAAAAGGGTGATATATGTAAAACGTAATCATGATTGCCCACCCGAGCAATAGCCAGGGTGCTAAAAAACTTATTAATTTAACTTTTTCCGGCCAAACACCAAAAGCCCCTGCATGCCCCCGTGATTGTAAAAAAAGTACAGCCATATACCTCCTGGTCGTTAGAAAAAACGTCCAACCCCCAAACACCCAAACCCCAACCAAAACTCGGATATATTTCCTAGAAAAGGGGCTCTGGCCCGGGCCCCCCGTGATAATTTTAAATGTACCTAGAGAGGGGGCTCGCCCCTGCCCCCCGGTGGGTTCCATTTCAAAATATGCTAATGTACGATAAACGTGATAATAATGGCTCGGAAAAAATAACATCTTAACAACGAGAACATCGACTTTTTACTTTCCACGATTTTTTTGAATTTTGGGCCCTTTTTTCGAATTTCTGATACTTAAGAAAATTAGTTTTCAAAATGGGTGATTACTAAGTATCTCCCTTTTTCGTTACCCCGAAAACCCTAAAAATACCCCGAATCGCGTAACACTGAAAAATTTTTTTTATCGACGCTCGTCAAGGAAAGGAAAACCTACCGGCGCTGAAAAAGCACATGTGAATATTGTACAGAACTGTATAAAAAAAATCTTAAAACCCCCAAAGGGGGATAATATTTTTTAAAAAACACGTTAAAAGCTAAAATGTGGAAAAGCAAAAAATGGTAATTACCCAAAAAACCTTTGAAAACGCGTGAACTATTGGTTATCCAGTAATGAGTTATGCAGTAAGTTAGAATTCTCCTTGCAATGAAACAAGATTTCGACAAAAACTGGGGATCTTCAATGTTTTTGTATACCCCTTGGACTTTTGCACCATTTTGCTATGAAGAAAATTTTGTCTCTTTTCATTTTAGTTTTATTATCCAAACTAGGCCACAAAACCTCCAAATAATATTGTCAATAAAGTGATCCCAACTGAGTTTTGTTTCGAAAATTTGCACGTGATTCGTGTTTTACTTTTTTAATTTAAATTTTAAAAATTATTTTTGGGGTATTATTTTTACTTATTACTTCCCCTTACCTTTAAAGGGTCTTTCAATCGATGAAAATAAAGGGTTTTTCGTTTCCCAGTCCTTTTTTGTATGCTATGAAGACAGAGCAAAACACTCCCAAAAAATAAACCCCCCGCATGGTACGAGCTAACCCCACCAGATTGAAACTTTAAGACGAGCCTTAAAAATTTAATTGTTTATTTGATGCTACTTATATACAAATTATAAATGTTATTATATTTTCTGTGTAAACCCCATAAACCCGAAGCTAGATTTTGATTAATTAAATGAAAACCTTAACAAAGATTGGGGTATGGGCCCCAAAACAAATCTCCGGATTTGGTTTGGCAGAAATTGAGTGCTGATTGGATAATTTTACCCCTGTGGCCCCTAAGAAAAAAATGGAAAAGTGTTATAATCCCCACTTCACAAGACCATCATGGGGACAGCTAAACGAATCAATAAATTGCGAATAACCCTTTTCCCCAAAAAAAAACTTAAAACCCCTACAAATTCACACACAAAAATATATATGTGTAGTATATAATATATTATAAAAATATATATAATAAAAATATATTATATAATAATTTTTTATAATAAATTGATATATTTATAACTAATTTTATAAAAAATCTATCTATATATATTCTTTTAAAAATTTGCATATATAATTATATCTAAAAATATTATATTATATATATATATATAAAATTATAAATTTTTATATCATAAATTATTAATAACAAAATAAGGGTTTTTAATATATTAAAATATATATATAACATATTATATATGATATATTCTATTTCTATATATATATAATACTATCTAATATATAATATTTTATATATTATCTATATATATAATAAATATATCTATATAAATATATATATATATTTTATAAAAAATTAAAAATAAAAATATATATATATATACATAAATATATATAATATAACAATTTATATATTATATATTATATATTATATTATATTTGGTGTGGGTGGGGTGTGTGGGTGTGTGTGGGGTGTGGGTGTTGATATATATAAAAATATATATTTTATATATATAATATATATATATATAATATTATATTATATTTATTAAAAATATATATATATATTATATATTATATTATATATATATATATAAAAATATTATATATGTATAAAATATGTATTTATATATATATATTAATATATATATATATATATAATATTATGTTGTATATATATATATATATATATATATAATATATGTTTTTCTATTATTATATATAAACACATATTAATATATTATTATAGATATATATATATATTTTATATAAAATATAATTAATATATATAGTGTGTTGTGTGTGTGTGTTTTTTTTTTGTGTGTGTGGTGGGGTGTGTGTGTTATGTAATATATATTATTTTATTATATTTTAAATTATATATTTTTATAATATATATATATATTAATTTTTACTTATATAAAATATATAATTAATATAATTATATATAAATGTATTTATTGTTGATATTGTTTTAATATATATATTTTTATTTTTTAATTATATATATATATGTGTGTGTGTGTGTGTGTGTGGTGTGTTGTGTGGGTGTGTGTGTGTGTGTGTGTGTGTGTGTGTGTGTGTGTTTGTGGGGTGGGTGGGGGTTGGTGTATGATGTAGTATTATATAAATATATATATATTATATATATTATATATTATTTTAAAATTATTTTTTTTTTGGTTGTGTGTGGTGTGTTGTTGGTGTAGGGTTTACTTTTATTATATATATATATTATATATAAAAATTATTATTATTTTATTATTTTTTAGGTTATTAAAATTTATTATAATATTATATAACAAATATTAATATAATTTTATATACACACATATCAAAACAGCTGTTGCTAATGTTTCTAACTTTGCCAAAGGTTTCGACTCACCCCGCCCAAAAAATCAAAGCCGGGGAGATTTTGCCGACCTCCCCCCTCGCCTCTTTTTGGGGATCTTAGCAAAGGGGGAGCCCTGAAGGAGTAGTCAGCATCGAAAATTTTCCCGATTATTGAAAAATTTAGTATCGATCTTAATTAACGATACCCCTATTTTAATTGTATTATTTTGCTTTAGAAAAAAAATTTTCTGGGTTTTTTGAATTATTGATAGTTCTATGGTTGTCACTTCGTCCTAACGTGCGTACAGTAAACATTTATATTGACTCCCCCCCTAGTCATTAATATATAACTCCTGCACCTCGCTGTCGAGGCTAAACGGGAAGGACTCCCCTCTTTTCTCTCCCTGCGGTGAATCGTCCTTACTTGGCGATCTGAGCGAAGGGAGGGCCCTACCCGGGAAAGGTGCTCGACGGGGGGCAGCGGTTGGGGCAAGCCGGACAATGCCAAAGAGACACTATGACCCCTCGGGCGTGAGGCTTTTGCATGGGCGGATTTAAAAAGAAGTACCCCGGGTCCCACAATTTCGGCCTCGACTCTTACGGTTATCGGACGGGGACGCGCCCACCGTTTCTCACGAGCTATGTGGTTGCAGTACTTCTGCCCCTAGCCTTTTCTTTCCCATACGAATTCCCGGGATTGGGGTGACGTGCCACCCCTTGGTGAAAATAGACCCATTTCGGGGGGCGTGCTCAGACGGGCAACCTTTACCCCCCGCAGGGGAGGGTGGTTGGGGGGGCCTTTGAGGGGCCCGCCCCTTTCGGGGTGCATTTAGTTGCCATTCATTTGCTAGGGATGGTCTGGCAGACCATCGATGACTCCCATCTCTTTTTTTTTTCAAATAGGAACGATAGGCAGGTAGGAGTCCCTCACTTTGTCGGGCCCTCGCCGGGTTTCTGTGAAATAGCTGCCTCAAGCAGAAAAATAATTTCCGCCCTTTGGGATGGGAACTGCCGGGAAAAAAGTTACCCTTCCTCCCCAGTGTATGAAATAGTCTGGGGTTGGTGTTTCAGAGGGATGAGGAAAACTCACTGGAACGGGTACAGGGCCCCTCTTCTTCACTTGGTGAAACCCCCTTTGGGGTTTTTCAGAAAGAAGGGGGACCACTTTAAAACCCCGTCTCCCAAGGAATGCCGGGAAAAAATTTAGCTTCTCCCCCTCCTGTGATAAAACCGTCGGGGTTTGGGCTTTTTCAGGGGGATAAGGGAAACTACTGGAACAGGTGCAGGCCCCCCTTTTTTTTCCTCATTGAGGTAAAAACAGCCTTTGGGTGTTTCAGAAAAAAGAGGGTTTCATTTTAAAAACCCGTCCTTATATGGAACCCCCTAAAAAAAATTAACTTTTTTCCCCCTCACTGTGATGAAATAGTCTGTTTTGGCTTTTCGAGGAGAAGGAACTTACGGGAAACAGGGCAGGGCCCCCCCTTTTTTCTCCGATAAAACAGCTTTGGTGTTAGAGAGAAGGGGGATTCACTTTGAAAAAGGCAGGTTCCCTCCTGAGGGATGGAAAGGAACTCCCTAAAAAAGTAAAGAGTCCCCCCTCATGAGGGAGGAGCAAAAATGTTCCCAACAATGATGTCCTGTGGGTGGAAGGGCATCCCCTCGGGTCCCCCCCCGAGGTTCCACCTACCCAGCTTTTTGCCATGCATGGCACCCTTGTGCGCGGGAGACGGGAGTCCTGGAGGTTGAGAAATCCCGGGGAATGAGTACGCCCCTGCGGTAGCAACACCCCTCTTGGCCTTTTTTCCCGGGCAAGCAGGGGGCCTGATCCGGCCCGGTCAGGTCAATCGGCTGGCCCCCTCGGGGGCTGGGCAAGCAGTCATGCTCCGTTGGTCTCACACTGGTCCTGGGCCGCGCAATGGCAATGGCTGCGTTATCCATCATCACCCCTTTTGTGTTAGACAGGGCCCTCTAACACTAAGTTTCCCTTGTTGGACTCCATGGGGGGGGGCGGAGTGGATGAAGCATTCCCAATTACATCAAAAATCAAAAAAAAAAAAAAAAAAAAACAAGACAGATGCTAATTTTAAAGCCCCGTGCAAGGCCCCCCACAGCTGCCCCTGAACCCCATATTCCCCCGGGTGGCAAAGAAAACCGCGAGAAAGGATGACACTGTATCCCTGCTGCCAAGTGGTGGAAAAGACAAAAAAACCATGTAAAAATATCTGTCCACCAGTTTCCCAAACAGTGGACTCTCGTGGGGCCCCTCCAGGCCAGCACAAAGCGGAAGGTCTCTGAGTAGCCCCAGAGCCCCCCCGACGAAACTGGAGCACAACGAACCAAAAGAAACGCAGGTGCCCCCCCGAACAAGCCCCAAAGCCCAAAGGGGGGGCCGAAAATCCGAGACCGGAGACCGACTCTAGGGAGAGTCTGGGGCCCCCAAAGGCGTTTCCCCCAAATTTTAAAGGGACCCCGTTAAACCCAAGGGTTCGCAATGCCTGCCAAAAGGCAGGGCATTTGGGAAACAATGCAAAAACCGGTTTTCGATCCTGGTTGGCAGACCAGGGCATGTCATTATGGCCCAAAAAATCAAACTACCCTTTGTTTCCCGGAAACAAAGGAGCTAAAAACTGGAAGGAAAAGAAACCCCTCAACCGAATCCCCAGGAAAAGAGGTCAAGATGGTGCTACTTGGGTTCTCTTTTGTATGATGTGGAGGGGACGCTCACCCCTACAGGTCGTGGAGATTTCCCGAATGCGAGGGAAGACCCAACCCAGGCAAGCCCTGGTGACCATAAAAGGTGCCCCAACCCCCCCTTGACCCGGGGGGAAGGGGCCTACCACCTTTGAAGTAGGGCCCTGATCCACTTCGGTGTTTAAAGTGCCAAAAGTAAGACACCACCGCTAGCTGACACCCAAGCAAAAATGTGGGGTCTGTAGAAGGCACAAAAACACGAGGTGTGCTTTAAAGGGCCCACAAAGAGGAAAAGAGGGACAAGCAAATGCCCCAAAAATGGCCAAGGGGAATCACGCCTGGACCTGGTTGCTTGCGGAAAAAGGGGGGCCCTCAAGCGGCCCAAGAAGTTCAAAGAAAGGACAGACTTGTTCCCCCCCCCCCAGGCCCCTATGTTGGGGGAAAACAAAAGTGAAAAGGCCCCCGACCCCCAAGGGGAAAGGGAAAGCCCCCCCCCAGCCAAAACCCCGGAGATCTCCGACAAAAGGGTTCCCCCAACGAAAAAGTGCAAAACCAAGGAAAAAAGGTTCAACAGCACAAAAAGCCCTCCCCCAAGAGCCGAAGCCCTACTCTTCGATGAGGGGGGACATGTCGGTCCTTTTGACTGCGTAGTCACAGCAGCGGCAAAGCTTGGCAAGAACGGTGAAGAGGTCGAAAAGGCATCGCGGTCGCCATGACAACAAGACAAGACTGCGCACTCCAAAAGGGGAAGGAAGCGGGAAAAGGGAAACCACCCCCATCCTCACCCCCCCAGGACAGATCCCCCCCCACTCAAACCCCGGGCCATGCCCTCAAGGCAAGAAAACCCGGGCTGATTCGTGCTAGAGCAAAATCAGAAAAAAGCTGACCTTGCCCAGGCAAAGCCAGCCAATGCACAGAAGTAGCGTCAAAAAAAGCCTAAATAAAAAAAGTCAAGCTACAAAGCCTCCACCCCCCAGGGGCCCCGGGATAGCGACAGCGAAAAAGACCCCTCAACCAAAAGGGAAATTCGCAGGGAGTTGTCAGACCCGAACTATCAATCCGAATACGACGATGTCTCTGAGTAATATATCTAGTAACATCATGGCACGCAATCTAAGCATTTGCAGGGAACATCTATGGCTTCTCCCAAAAGGAGTGCCATCCTCAAGGGAGATGACATCGTCATCCTCCGGAGACATTAACATGGAACCTTTTCCCCTTCTCGGGGATTATGTCTTCATGCTGCCACATGCTGATGGTAAGAGAGGCCTGATGACCCTTGTCAGGCAATAATTCCGCTCCGAATAGCCATGCCCCGCACGGGGAGAAGATGTTAAAAATCTCTTGCCGTCGGATTCACTTGGGGGGGGGGCCCCTAAAAATTGTACAAGGTACAGCCGGCCAACTGTAGTATCTTAACACCAGGTCTTGTTCTGCAGCACACGCCCGAGTGATCATAGGGGAGACTTCAATGCACACCCCCCCATCCTGGCTCCCTGTGGGCCCGGATGCGGTGGCTTTTCCATAGCCAACGTGCTTGAGACTTTCCCCCGAGATCGCTCTCCTCAATACCCAGGAGCCAACGCAGTTAGAAGGGGGGCCCCTAGACCTCACCCTGGCCCCCGCGACTGCCACGACCGAATCAAATGGAAAAACAGAAAAGGCCAACTGGCGGCTTTTCAGAACGCTTGGCCCGCTGTATGAGAAGCAATGAACCCAACAAAGTGAAAATGTGGAAGTGCTAAACCCAGACTTGAAATGCCATTGATGAGGCATTTCCCCCTGACATCCCAAAAACTCACCCTGGGTCCCGGGTCACAAAGACCCGGGGGTACTTAAGACGAGATTAGGGAGGTCAACCACGGGTAAACATTTTGCGAAAACATTTCCAAAAGGCAAAGAACCCCCTACAACCTACCCCTCCTAAGGGAGGCTGTCAGGGACCCAAGGAAATGCCAGCAAAAGTCGGGGGGAAAAGGGCTGGAATGGTGTGAGCCCTTTCGACCCCAATACACCCCTCAGAGCTAGGGCAATGGGTAAAGCAAGTACCGCCGCTCAGCCCCGAGATGCATGCACCATGACCCCTCAGTCAGAGGCAAACGACTGGGCACGTTTCTCTGCGAGAACAATAGAAACCGCCTCCCAGAAACTGGGGGCAAGACAAGAACCCCTAAACCCAGAAGATGCCAACAGAGAAGGCCCAAAACCCGTAATCGACGTTATCTTTTTCTGGGGAACAAAGAAATGCATATAACCCGTTGTAACACACCCCCGGGCTCTGACGGATCTCGTACCCATCATTTCCCCCCTGGGATAGTAGGTGAGCTGCTTTCCCTGCAATCATAAACAAGTCTGGGAAACTTCCATTTAAACCCCAGATTTGGAAGGGGCTACCATAGTTCCATCCCTAACCCAAAGGACCCGGGGAATACCACCCCATCTCCCCCTCACTTCTGGCCAAGACTGCGAGAGGATGGTACTGAAAGGCTCCAAGGAAAATGGGGCCCCCCCATGAAAAAACACCTCCATGGGCACCCGGGGCATGAGCACAAAACAGCATAGCCACACCTGGCACAAAAAGCCGGGGACACTGTGTGGGAGTATTCCTTGACCTGGGGAAGGCTTTTTAATTGGAAGTCCCGTTTTCCATTCGGGAGCCCGATCCAAAAGGAATCAGAGGAAGCTTTGGCTTGGATAGGTGACTACTTTAGGAACAGAAAAGCCCCGAGTCAAAATTCAAGGTAACCCCATCACAGCACATGCACTAGAGAAAGGAAAGCAACAGGGTGGGGTTCTCAGGTCCAGCCCTTAACCCCATTAATGTCCGTATCCTAAATAAACCCCCCAGTGGGGACAAAAATCATCTCTATGCAGACGATCTGCCATCATCCCATGGACCATACTCCTAAAAAAAGCCCCCGTTGTCTGGATCGTATCAAAAATCTGGCACCCAAAACCCAAAACCTTGGCTCTGAGAAGAGTCAAGGCACAAGTCTGAAAATCCAGGGAATGGATTTGGGGTGGGGGTTTAGGGTACCCCACCTTGGGGAAGGATAGACCCAACCCTCTCCTTCCCGAAGGGGTTAGTCTGGTGACCGAAAAAATCAAGAAGTCGTCATGAGGCAATGAGTGGGAAAACACATAGGGGGCCCGACACAGAGCCTAGGATCATTCTATGTAATGCTGTCCCCGGGGATTGTAGATTAGCCCCCCTTTTCTCTGATTGGTACTAAGAAAAAAAAAAGACCCAATTGGAGACAGTCCCAAAAAAGCCCCCGGGTCATTCGGGTGCCCCAGGGAGGCGAGTCCTTAACCTCCCACTAGAGGAAACCCTGCTGTTTCACACAGCCGGGGGTTTAAAACGCCATCAGCTCAAAGAAACCCCTCTTGCCAAGGCATGGACTCCCCCACCTGACTTTGCGAAGCTCCCCCGTGGGCACAAACCCGATAAGTTCCCTTTTTTTTTAACGAAAATGTCATCCAAAAAAAAATATCCCACGCCCAGCCCAAAGGGAGAAAACCCCGAGGGTCATTGCAACCTTTACTCCCCCCGGGGAGCAAACATATACAGGAGGATCGGTCGACCTTGACCACATGAGTGCCCGGGTTTGCAGCAGGGATGCCCCCAAAATCCATAAGGGTAAAGACAACCCTCCTCGCTACAGGGAGAGGGAGTTTTATCTGGGACACTGAACCCTGCGTCCTGAGGGGAAAGGGCAGTGGTATAAAAAAGATCCAGAGGAGCTATGACTGTCTCGCGCACCACCGATGACAATATCTATCTTCTGAACCCCCCCTGCACTGGCAAGAGGATTCTTTACAGGGTAAAGAAT
>NW_023659036.1:15000-22362 GCF_015228065.2 Penaeus monodon
AATTGTCTCTATGATCTGCCATGCGAAGTGGTAGCCTAGTCTGATTCTGTGAAAAATGATTTCGGTAAACCCCTATTTACTGCTTCAGAGAATGCCAGTGGCTCATAGCCTGTGGCGTCTGAGTACCATCTGGCCGAGGGGGAGGGTCTTTTTTTCTCCCTGTGAAGCTGCAGGAAGGCACGAGCTGTGGCATTACACTTCAGCCTTAAGATTTTCGGCTCGGTTTTATGATTGTGGGATTTTGGGGGCAAAATCTTGCCAATGTCAGATAGTCTGTCAGCAAGCCCATGCATTCTGATGCCCATGTGGCTAGGGACCCAGTTTTTGATTCTTCTACCCTGAGCAAGAATCCTCTGTGCTATGGTAAGCACAGTGGTCAGGAGTAGATGTTGTCTTTGGGAAGCTCTGCTGTAGACAGTCAATGCCCTGGAGTCTGTATGTATGAGCACGTGGGTTAGGGCTTCCATGATCGCAACTGCTTCTGCCCTGTAGAAAGGAGGCGTTGTCTGTACCCTCATGGATTGTGTGGCATCCAGTGTGCCCTGCGTGGGTTTAAGTAGGCTCTACAAACCCGAAGGAGTGATGGCTGCAATGACCCTCTCAGCCTCTACCATTAGCCAAGGCATGGGGTATTGATTCTTTCTCCTTGACAACTCAAAACAGAGAATTTCGATCAGGTTTGGACCACCACGGGCTTCAATAAATTCGGGGTGGGGGGAATCCATACCCTTGGCAAGTAGTTGTTCTTTAGCTGATAGCGTATCAACACCCTGGTTGTGTGAGACAGCCAGGAGTTGTTTTACAAACAGCTCGTGGTATTGTTCTAGGCGTCTGAGTATTTTTGTCTCATGTTTGTGTTCCTGGGAGCTTGGGTGACCTTTGAAAGGAAAACTGAGCTGCCATTAGATCATTCGTGAGCCCGGGGAGAAGACTTTTTGAACTGTCTCCAGTTTTTCTCTTAATCTTAGCTTTGCAGCAATCAGAGAGACAGAAGCGTAGTCCACAATAGGACAGATGGTATATACATAAAATGATCTTAGTACTTTATGTCTAGCTACTATGTGTCTCCAAGTCATTGCTCTCATGACAGGCAATCTTGCTTTGGTTCGGCCCAACCAAGTATAGGACCTCCTTTTAAAGGAGAGGGTTCAGTCAATCATTACCCTAAGGTATTGGAAGACCCACTCTAAGTCCATTCCTGGATTCTCAGACTTGTGCCTTGAACAAGTCTGAGGTACTTCCCTGGCCCTATGGTTTTGGGAGGGGAACTTTTTCCAGCTCTGGGGTAGAGGAAGTTTCCCGGGACTTGTTGATGAGTTGCAGGAATGTAAGCTCACCTGCCAGTCCTAGGTAGGAAATGATGGGGTACGAATCCCATCAGAACCAGGGCTGTGCAAGAACTTTTTTTTGTAGGTATTTCTTAGTTCCCTCAGAGAGAAGATAACATCTGAGTTATCGGGTTCGGCTGTCCTTTCTCTGATATGGCAAGCCTGCCTGGTTGCGGGCATTCTTGGTTGGCCCTCAGTTCAGCTGGCAGACAGTTGCTGTTGTTCTCGCAGAGACTCGTGCCCCAGTCTGTTGCTTTTGATTGAGGGTCATGGTGTGTGCACCTCGGGGCTGAGGGGCTAGTAGCTTGCCTAACTAGTTGCCACAGCTCTGTAAGAGTGGTTTGGTGGTCAAAAGACTCACCCCCATTCCAGCACTTTTCCTCCCTGACTCTTATGGCAGTTTCGTTCTCATCCCTGATTGCTTCCCTTAGGAGAGCTAGGTTGTAAACGGTTCCTTGCCCTGGGAAATGTTTTCTACACATGTTACTCTGTGGTTGACTTCCTTAATCACGTCATTAAAGTACCAGGCATCTTTATAACTCCTGGACCATGACCGAGTTTTAGGTATAGTCCGTGAGGTTGCTTGATTTATGGACACTGATAAGTCTGGCTTCAAGCACTCACTCAGTGGGGGTTCACTGCTTCAAATACAGTGGGCCAAGGCATTCTGAAAGGCTCGCCAGTTGCCCTTGTTTTTTTTTCCCATCTTGGATTTGGTTGTGGCATTTGGGCTGGGCCAGCATCCATGAGGGTATAACAGTGCCATAATTTTCCCAATTGTGACAGTCTCATCGACACCCCAAATCTACTTCTCCCCCACCAGACCCACAGTGGCCAAGGTGAGTGTGTGCTCTCGGCTATTAGAAGAGCGATCTTGGGGAAAGTCTCAAGCATGCTGGCCATGCAATGGTCTGCCGAAACCCGGTGCCCTGCAAAGAGCCAGGATGAGTGGTGCGCATTGAAGTCTCCCCCTATGATCACTCTTGTCTTGTGCTGCAGTAGCACAGACCTGGCTGATGTCTAAGCTCCTACAGCCTGGCTTGCTGTACACATTGTACAGCTTGAGGGGGGCCCTGGGCCCGGTAATCTCAATGGGAAGAGATTGAACAAACCTCTCCACAGTGCGGTGCATCGGCTATTGTGGGAGCAAGGGATTATTGCTCTGACCAGGTGATCAAGCCTCTTTTGCCAGCTGTGCTTGCCAAAAAGTCCCCTCTATTTAATGTCTCCTGGAGCATGACAATGTCAATTTTTCCCTTTATCACACTATTGTGTGGAGGATGGCATTCTTTGTATTAAAGCCTAGATGTTTCCCCTGTAGTATGCTTAGATTGTGTCATGGTGTTACCTGGGGATAGTTACATTAGAGACATCTTGTATTTGGTTCGAGTCTATTACATTGGAGTCTGTCAGCTCCATTATGAAGTCCTCACTGGTTGAGGGACTTCATCTAGTTTTGTTTGTCAGGCTAGCCACGGGTCCACTGGGAGGTGGAGAGCCTTTGGGAGCTCTGACTTTCATCATTTTTGGGTTTTCTCACTTCAGGCTTTGTCTGTGTATCTTTTCTCTTTTCTGACTTTACCCGGGTAAGGTCAGCTTGTCTGGCAAATAGATGCACAGATTCAGCCTGTTCTGGCTCTGCCTGTGGGGGGTGTGGCCAAGGTTGGAGTGGGGAGGGGGGTCTCGTCCTGGGGTGAGGGTGGGGCTGCTTTGGCTCTGTTCAACTTCATCCCTTTCAGGACTGCAACAGTCCCGATCATTGCCGTCATGGGGACCGTGACTCCGCCTCCTCACTCGTCCTCCCTAAAGCCCGTTGTTACTGCAGTGACTACAGCAGTTAATAGGAGTGTCATATCTTCCTCGTCAACGAGATTATTGGTCTTTGGGGGCCCTTTTGGGAGTGCTCCTTAAAACCTTTATCCCGGTGCTTTTTCTGCATTTTGAAATGGTTGGAAACTCCTTTTTATTGGAGATATCCGGTGTCAGCTGTGGAGGGACTTCCTTCCTCTTTGGAGTCGGGAAATTTTTCTTTTGTTCTGTCCCCAGACATGGGTTTCCTGGAGGAGCAGGGACAAAGTCTGGTCGCTTTTTAGCAACCTCTTGCGCTGAGGGCCGCCTCTTTCCTGGCAGGGCAAGCCAGGGTCCAGGGATGATGCCCCCTTTGGGACAGTTGGGACATTTGGCTCTTGTATCCTTTGGGCCTTCCTGTGTGCCTTAAGGCACACCTCGGTGTTGTGTGCCTTGCTACAGACACCACATTTTGGCCCGGCCTTGCAGCTAGCCTGGTGGTGAAAGTATCTTTGGTACTTAAAACACCGAAGTGGCTCAGGGACATAGGTTCTTAGGCTGAAAGGGGCCCCTGTTACCCTTTCAAGGTCACCAGGACTTGCTGGTTTGGGGTCTTCCCTTTCGACATTTGGGAAGCGTCCATGACCTGTGGGTGTGATGTGATCAGATCTACATCATACAAAAGTTTAGAATCCAAAATAGCATCATCTTGACTTCCTATTATCGGGATTCAGTGGCGAGAGGCACACTTTTCCCCCCATCACTAAGTCCTTGGTTTCCTGCAGGAAATTCAGGGTAGCTTGGTCTTTGGGCATAATAATTAGCCCTGGCTCTGACAACCTGATTGACAACCGGAATTTCTCTACATCTCCAATGCTCTTAGGAGGGAGGTCTAGACTCTCCCCAGAGTCTGTCTCCAGCTGGGTCGTTCGGACCGACCTTTCAGCTTAAATTCGGGGCTACAGTCGTGGGAGCAGCAGCTGTTTTGGCTGGTTCAGCTTGTGCTTCCCCTCTCGGTAAGGGGGGAGTCTGATTTGGATGCTGGCCTGGAGAGTCCATCTGCTGGGCAATCTCATGGACAGACATGTTTTTGGCTGATGTCACGTCCATTTTAACAGCAAGTCTCACAGAGTCAACCCGTACTTTGTATTTTTTCTTTCCACTAGAAGCCATGTATAGCTTCAAAGTGACTGCCGTAGCCTGGGCTTTCCAGGTTCATCATCATTTATACCTCAGTTCTTTCATCCCCCACCTACCACCGAGTCCAACAAGGAAGCTGTATGTTAGAACTAATGTCTAACAGCCACAGGGGGTGGGTGAGAGAATATACACATTCAATGCCGTGGACCGCCACTCACGGGACCAGTGTGAGCACCAACAGCAACAGTGACTGCTTGAGCCTATCCTCCCAAAGGAGATCAGCCTATTGACCTGACCACGATCAGGCCACACGTCTTACTGGAATAAGGACCAAAGAGGCGTGTTGCTAGCCGCAGGCATACTCATGCATGGCATCACTCAACCTCTAGGACTTCCATCTCCACAGCATACAGGGATGCCCGCACGTGGGTAGGTGTGAAACCCCTGGGGAGAGACCGAAGGGATTCCTTCCTCCTACAGATAGGCATCATTGTTTGAATCTTTCTACTATAATATCAACTTACGACAGACAGCCTAATAGAAATTATTTTAAAATATATCCCTAACTGACATTTTTCTGAGTTGAATGAGCTTGAACAGGCGCAATGCAGACGATGGGTGAGCCATAACAATGACGTCATGCTTGAACAGAATGGTAGCAAACTTTAACTGCTCGCCGAATTGTTAAGCCTTTTCGTTAACGTTAACAGTTGGCTTGGCTTTACCGGAGAGGTCTTTACTTATAGGATCTTTATATGTATATAGTATATAATTATATATTATATATTATATATATATATATATATATATAAATATATATATATATATAATATATATGATTATGATATATATATATATATTATATATATATATGATATGTTATATACATAATATTATATATATATATATATATATTATAAATTATATATATATTAATATATAATATATATATGTGTGGTGTGTAAACAATACATAGCAACACCAGATGGTACACTTCACACCTCTGTCCCCAGCAGCTGCATTTCTTCCTTGGGCAGACACAGGTGCCTGACCAGCTTTTTCTTTTCGCATAGGAATAAGTATCCGCCCTCGAAGGGAGCCGCCGCTTAAAGACCACATTCGTCAGATGGTGGGGAGAGAGGACACGGCAGACAGGCCAAGCTACACAGGGTCAAGCTCTACCACCTCGCCCTCGACCGCGGGGACACGGTGTTCTCTTGGGGGTCTCATATCTATCTTCAACAATAGACCAATCTAAGACCCCTTTCATGGACCCACCCCAAGTCCTCTCATGTGTCGTTCATGATATATATATATATATATATATATATATATATATTATTATATATATATTATATATATATATAATATAATATGTGTGTGTATATGTGTGTGTGTGTGTGTGTGGTGTACACCTGTGAACAGTTACCATGAAGAATGTACATTATGGAAAAAATTCTTTTGGCTTTTCCCCTCAGGGGTAGCCACAAAGGAGTGATCCGCATCATAGTCTTGGCTAGTTTTTACAACGTTTTTACAGCCGTATACCCTTCCTGCCGCCAACCCTCCCCATTCATCAATATAATTAAACCAGAATTAGACAGTACTAGAGATTAGTATGTACCCTCACAACTTGTCCCGTTTTTTTTTTAATCTTGCAGGAGAAAGAAACCTTATAGCATGCACACGCCACAGACTGCTAGCTTCCTTGGATTTAAGCAATTTTTAAAAGATATTCGAATCTTCTCCACTGGGAGTGATGGCCAGGGAAGGTCAATGGACTAGACGAAGATGGTAACAACAGTGGTGAAGAAAAATGAAAGCCATAGAATCATTTTAAAACCAGTCATTTTGGACGAGAAATGTAGGTCTCTAACTCTGAAACAATGCCATCCACAGGTGATGGGGAGCCTCTCTTACAATCTCCAAAAGTTAATAAAGACAAATATGATGTCTTATTGTTATTGTGCCACAGCGGGACTTATAAAAGTGGCTTTTTTTCCGAAAGAACATCCTGCTTGTGTTGTTTTAGGCCAGATTAAAGAATGACCAATTTTCTTTAACTATTGTGACCAAGAGGCTGTGAAGTATAATCTGTGCTGTTCTTTTTCAGTCTGGAGATCCATCACACACACACACACACACACACACACACACACACACACACACACACACACACACACACACACACACACACACACACACACACACACATATATATATATATACACGCGCACTCTCGTGTGTGTGTGTGTGTGTGTTTATATCAAAATGTATGCCTTCGCCTTGATACGGTTTGATACACCACGACCAGCCAATGAGAGAGCGATATTTTTCAGATATATTTCACATAGTCTGAGAAAGTGATTTATATTTTTATTGAGTACGAATCACATCGTAGGTTTCTTAATAAAACTCTTTTATTATAAAGGTGCATAAAATGTCTCTGTGCCTTTTTAGCAGTACTTCTAATACATGTTCATTCTGTATGGGTAAGATTTGAAGTCAATCATGACTGTCGCTGGAACGATATGATAAGAATTTCCGTGTCCCAGTCTTATGATGTGGCATGACTTTCGTGGGATGGATCTCTTCAAATCATTCTCTGTGATATAAACTTACAGGCTCAAATATATCAAAGAAAAGGTTATGTATCCTGATTTGTTGATATAATTCACTTCAAATATCCGTGATCATTGGAATTGCCCAGTTCTCTGATATGGAAACAGAACTCACTCGCTGTGGATACAATAAGATGCAAAACCTTCCACTTTTCATATGAAGAACAATGTATGTACTTGGAAAAAAAAAGTAATTTGACTGAATCTGAGAAATACATTTTAACTTTCCACAGCCTTGCGGAGTAGTCAGGTTTATTTTTTTTCTGTTTCATTTGCAGCGTCTGCAATCATACAGCATATTTAGTACTTTAATGGCTTCTATTGACTTTTTGTGTAAAAGAAAACAATAAAATTACTTCCCTTTTCAAAAGTTTGCTTGTACGTCTCATGAATCTTTAGTAGCAGTTGTGATCACTTAAAACAGGTATCAATTGTTAGGGTTTTGGGATCTCAAAAAAGCTTGTACAGGGGGCTTTTTTTTATGT
>NW_023659037.1:0-22358 GCF_015228065.2 Penaeus monodon
AGAAATAAAACCCTTTTTTATTACACCGGCTAATGACGATTCTACACACTAAAAGATGACTTATTTTTAAACCCCCTGAGGATAGCCCAATCCTATGGTAGGAGAATGAGGAATCTTGTAGAATAATCAATTTAAGTCTCATAGGTTCTGGCTGTTGGAATAACCCAATTCCCCCTTGGACTAATCAAGTCGAGCTGGATTGGTCGGAATTGGGAAAGGGAGATATCTGAAGCATAAGTGCAGATTTCTTCAGCACATTTCTAAGTACCAAGGATCGGACGCAAAATACACAGATGGTTCGAAATCTGAAAATGGTGTGGGTTTTGCAGCAGTGAGCAGAAGGTATTCTCCAGCAGCCCCGATTTTCACTGCAGAGTTACATGCCATCCTTGCAGCAGTTAAGATGACTAGAGATCTTATGAGCCATTCTATTGTGATATATTTTGACTCTCGTAGTGCCTTGCAAGCAATCAAGAGCTTAAACTCTCACATCCAATAGTGAGGGAGGTTCAAGATTGGCTTGCACTGATGTCAACACGTAAAAAGATAACTGTGTTGGGTGCAAGCGCATGTTGGTGTCAGTGGGAATGAGCGAGCTGATCAGAAAGGACAAGGCAGCTACCCCCTAAGCCTTGTGATGCTCGTTTTCCTCTCCCACAAAAGGACTTGAAACCCAGCATCAGTTGTCGTCTTCGCATTAAATGGAAGGAACAATGGAGGATACTCCAGAAATAAACAGATTAGAGATGCCCTTGGCAGTTGGGTGACTAGCATCCATCCCAACCGAAAAGTGGAAGTGTGCATCGGGCACACACGACTGACTCATGGGCCGATGATGGCTAAAAGTCGAGCACTTTGTGAGGGATGCCAAGAGCCCTTAACGATCGCACATGTAGTGCAAAGATGTGCAACATTCTCAGACCAAGACGTATGTACTTGCTCCCCCATATACACTGAAGAATGTATTGGGGGAGGATTGTGACAGAGGGTCTTATTAGTTTCCTTAGGGAGACTTAATATTTTTAATAAAATTTATTATGCATAGTTTTATGCAATAATTTTTTCAGTTAAGAGTAATATTTATGCTTTGTTTTTTATGTTTTTTATTTATAAGATATCTTTTGATAGATTTTTAAAGTTTTTAAACATTTTAATATTTCTATTTAACAAGGTATTCGCCACTTTAGCTGTTGACGCGGCAGATAATTTTAAATAACCAATCAATCCTTATGACCTTGATCTGGTTTGCCAACAGGGGTTGTCCCATCCCTGCCCTACTGGTGCTGACCAAAGTGACGTCATACATGATGTCTACATGTGCCTGTGATGTTTCACAAATTGGCACGTGTGTTTCTAACGCACTAACCTGATGGAATGCATGACCTGAATAATACTCAAGACGATTATCTTCTGGAGTCACTGGCTGCACTACTGGTGGATAAACAAGAAGGCAGAGGATACCCAGAAGCCACCTCAAATGATTGCTGTGGAGCTTGGTACTGGCCAGGCCCACGAAAGTCTGGTACAAGTGTGAATATTATGTTGCTAATGAGATGTCTGAGAACTGACTGCAACATCCCAAACTGGCCAGCTAGGCAGGTGCCAACTGCCTCAGCCAAGCAGGTAACAAGAACATGCTGTACGAGAGAATCCACATCCATCTCATGAGGATAATTAAATTTGCCCACCCTGGAAATGCCCTTTCCAACTGCTGGAAGAAATACATTGGCCCTTGTCCTGGCACTGTCTAAAGAAAAACAAAAATAAATGTGTGGACGTACAAGTGCCCCTGAAGACTAAATTCCTGCTGTGTACAAATAAGCTGAAATCCAGTTCCAGGGAGAACCATTTAGGTGTAGCCACGAGCACAACCTTTCCCCTTCCTATCATCAATGGTAGTAATCCTGACCTCAACCTCCTGACTGCTAGTTGGCATCTCCAAGAAAAGAAGGAACCTATTCACGACCACAAAGCAGCATGTGCTTGTTGCATGGCAACATGGCCTATGCGGTGCAGGCCGAGCAACACCAATCAGCAGAATCACAGCCGCGGACAATAATAGACGCGAACCTATTATCTGTCACTTGCTGTTGCTGTACCCAGGGTTTCCCTCCAAGGAAGATCGTCTGTAATCACTGGCGGTGGCAGAGGGTTATTTACACCAGGCTGAAGGGCATCAGCTGAAACCCGAGATGACATGTTTGCTGCTATATCAGCGGGTATCTCGTGCCACTTAAGTCCACAGCTCCACATGAGGAGAGTTCCCTACCAGGGAAGAGACGACCGAGCGCCTCTGTCAAACGAGACAAGTTCAGGTTCAGTGGCTGCGAAAACCAACTTGGGCAGGCGGCATGCTAGTCCCCTCACCAATGCCAAGTAGAAGGGGTCTAACAAAATCCCCCTGGCCACAAGGTACTCTTAACTCTTCAAAGGCATATTGCTGCCTGAAATGTGCCTCCAGAGGGTGTACTTGCTTTGCCAGTAGGCGTTTGTCACTGTCCCTTAGGAAATCACAATCCCCTGAACCTCATAAAAAGCTAATACGATATTCTGCTGAGAAAGAATCCCACTTGCGACAGGCTTCGTAGTGCCGAGTGACAAATTTAGCAGCGATTGCCCGTGGCCGGGACCCCCCGCGCGCCACTCACCGCAGGCGACCAAATCAGAGCGTAAGCTCGTTTAACAGCCTTTGAGCTTTTATTGAATTTTTATGCTTTTGAGAAACAATGTTTTGCGTGTTCGTAAGCTAAAATGCAGTCGCATCACTACTTGTAATGGATAGTATAGTATGTTTTAGTATAGTATAGTAATAATGCCATGTGCGTTACTCTCAGTAACATATCTAACCACATGTGAGGGGAAGTCAGATCTTATAAAAAGATATTAATTTATCATACATGCCACTCAAAGTGGCGTGCCACTCCTCGAAACCGCCGTACATGCACAGTCCCACTTTTTGCACTCCGCTCAGTAGCTTCTGCTGCCTTCCTGCGCCCATGCAAACCTTACACCACCACCTCTTACCTGGTATCTTGGTACGTTGTGCGTTCCGACTCCCGGGCGCGACCGTAGATGGACACGGCACTGCTCTACTCGTAGAGTCGGCCCCTTCTCTGAACTGCCCCAAGAGCTCGGAGGCGGGGCCCAAAACTCGGAAGGCCTTCTGTGATTCCTCTGATCCCAGGGCACAATGGACGGCCCAGGGATTGGCAAGGGGCCTGTCAGGGGGAAAAAGACCTTCCTGTCCAGACCTTGGAGCGGCGAGTCGTTGGGTAGTAACGGCCATTTGATCACCAACATCGACGCCTTTCATCCCGATGTAATCTTTTACTACCAACGGCTTATCCCCATCCAGGGCCGCGGTATGGAATGGAGACAGCATGGCACCAAGATAAAATGAAAAAAAATACAAACACACCAACCCCCACTCTTAACGATAGCCACTGAATGGGGAAGGCAGCAGGGTAATTGACAAAATCCACACACTACCACCTGTTTCACCACTGTCGGCCGCCTCGTGTTGCGTCGAGTGAAGCTCCATGCAGGATCCGGCGTGATGGCCGCGGGATCGCCAGCAGTAACATCTGTTGGGAAAGGGTAATACGACTTCAAAACTTCACATGACACTTCCCCGAAGTTCAAGGCGTGAATTATGAAGAGCATGGGGGGTTTCCAGAGAGAAGCAAATTTAATAAGAAATACTTTTAAAACGGTAAAACAAAAATTGAAAATTTTAAATGCATTAGGCTTTCTCTTCACTAACTGCCACCAACTTGTAAGAGATTTCTACAAGGTTCTTCCCTGCCCTTGCTCCCATTAAATTAAAGAAAGGAGGAAAAAGCTGGACCGAAATTAGCTTAATGGATAAAACACTAAAAAAATTAAACCCCAAACAGACAAGGTAAACTTTCAATTTACCTGGTCACTACCTACCCCAATAATCCACAAAGAAAATAGAAATGATGAGAATGAAGAAAATGCATTTTTTTTTACCTGGTATAAAAAAAAATAACGAAACTATTAAATATATAACTCAGACGAATCAATACTTCGATAATTTTACTATCCTAATGCGGTGTAAACTTTTTTCTCCACTTTGTTCCACTTGACCTATAGGGCAGTGGTTTTTAACCTGGGGGAGCGGGGGGGGGGGGTCAATATTTTCCAAAAGGGGTGCGTGCTCTTGGGGGAAAAAAGGCAGTGATTTCTCTAATTGTTATTTATTCTCTTAACGGGAGCATGGTCACAATGAAAGTTTCATTATGTCACTAATTCATACTCAATTGAAGAAACTATCAAAACAGTTATAATTCTTTAAAATCTGAGGGAATTTTATTTACAGACGCAAGGGAGGCGTGGAGGGAAGGACAGATTCTGTTCACAGTTGATGGAATAATGATGATAAACAATACATAAAGAACCACTCCAAGATTACTGGAAAGGTTTAATAAATAAAAAAGGGAAAAAAGGAGGAGAAAGGTTAATGTTACCGAGAGCGACGCTTAAAAATAGAGGGAAATGGACACCGCCATCTTATAGAACATAATAGAGTAATAAACAACACAGGTACAGCTGCAGCGGCCTCCTAATTAACCGCAAAAATGACAAATATCCGTTGCATGTCACCTTCAGAGACTGTCCATAGCACCCTCACACAGCCAGAGTTCTTGATGTCTCGTTTCCCCTAATTTGACAAATGCTAATGAAAGGGAAGTGGGGGGGGGGGGGGGTTGCTTTCCCGTCTAGGGAATAAATAGAAGGTAGGAAGGTTAGAGGCTTTGAATTTGGGTTCGCATGTGAGCTGGTTTAGGACTGGAAGGTTGTCGCTCTCGTTAACAAAGAAAAATAAAAAAAGAATGCTATAAATATTTCCATTCTATGGGACGATAAATAACTCAGAATCACAAAATACTTTTCAAGTATATAATCGGGGGGGGGGGGGCCACAATAGTATAGGCCATGAAGTGGAACGAAGTTTAACAGTTCGAATATTTACACCATACTAGGAGTAAAATTGCCAATTATTACCCTTCCTTCCATATTTTTTAAAAATATTCGCCCGGCGTTTATTGTATTCATCAACATTAATTCTTGATTTTTTCGTGATATCCACAGTCCATCTAACACGAACTGGAGCTGTTAACAGCTTTATGCTTTTTAAAGAAAAAGATTTACTATATTTTCAGATAATTTTTTTCAGTTTAAAATAAACAAAACAGTTTTACATCTTTTTCTTAAGTTCTATATTTTGGAAAACGACCCAACTTTCCTTGGGGCCTACGCTTCAAAGTATCTTGGGCGGGTGGATAAAGCTACAAGACTACCTTCCTGAATTGACAAAGAGGATGTTATCTTGCTGGTAATCCTCTAATATAGGCAATGGAACAGACTGCAGATCGAAACGCTTTAAACTAAACTGCAAGATGATTTTCCCATTATTATAAACTTAAAAATCTAAAATGCCATTTAAAGGTGGATCATAGAAATTTTGTCTCAATTTACAAATCCAATCCACTGCCGGAGGAAAAGGGAATACCGTTTCCTTGTTCCTTTTCTCCTTGCGAAAGACGAATCGGCAGTGTATCCTGGAATTCCAACGCTACTGCAATCTTTCCCTGAAGAAGGCCAGACCCCAAGCTTCAAGACGAGCTTCGTGGATGTACCAATGCTCTGTCCGTGGGTTGGAAAACTACATTGTGCAGTTACCTTGGTCGCCCTGACAGCATTGCCAGGAGTTTCGTGAGAAAGCTACAGTGTGGACCCACCAAGCCCTATCAGAAGTATACCGGCCTCGCCCTCCACGAGTTTTTGAAGGACCCTACCAATTAAGGAAAAGGAAATTTTACTCTAAACAAAACATACTTATAGTTCTTACAAATCTGTGAGGGAATTTTATTTACAGAGCAAGGGAGGCGTGGGGAAGGACAGATTCCTAAAGAGTAGGGGGGGGGGGGGGTATTAAAAATGTTAAGAACCTCTGCTACAGTTTATGATCGTCTGCCCTGTTCAGCTGTTGGAATAATGATAAACAATACATAAAGAAGCAATCCATATTACTAGAAAGGTTTAATTAATAAAAGAAAAAGGAGGAAAAGGGAAGAGAAAGGTTAATGTTACCGAGAGGGACGCTTAAAAAGAGGAAAGACCATACCTATTAAGGAAAAAGGGGGAAATATCATTAAAAGGCCCTGACCAATTCAAAGCAAATGCATCGAAGCAAAAGCTCGTTTGCAGGGCTTAAATGTTATAAACTTTGGGTAAAGGTTTGAAGGAGAACGAAAATTATCAATATCAGGGTTCCCATAATCATTACAGATTCTATATATATAAAAAAAACATCGACCTCATTTTATTCTGGGAAGGTTTACTAACAATAATGTCGTGTTTTCCTGGGATGTGTACAGTAGAAGTTTCCATCATTCGCGAAAATTTTTTTTTTCCCGCAAAATACTTATTGCAGTTAAATTATTAGCACTACATTTGCTAATCGAACAGTTAGCCTGGTACATTTTGCTTGAATATGCAAATTAAAAATTAAAACAAGGTATCTGAAGCAAAGAGGACGGTCTTTAATTCTAGATTATTATGCAACTTGTCTGCTGAATCCCAAAGTCCACGAGCTTCCTCGCTCTCCCAAGCAAGCACTTACGAGTCAATATTTCTTTCGAGTGTTTAAATTATCAATCCACCACTGAACTTGGCACTTCGTTCTTTGATTTCATTAGACTAACTCCTGCTTTTACTCTAGCATGCCACCCCCCCCTTTTCAAAATATCTAGATATTAGTATCTAAACGTAGCGCATGGGACGCATAAAAAAAAACTTATTACCAAATTCCCGATCAATTCAGCCATCTTGTTGAAAATTCCTTTTCAGATCAGAAACGCAAATTCCGTTTTTTTTCGCTATTACGTGTAACGATTATGCCATGTTCACCACTTGAGAAACTGGAGTAAACCCTTATATCGAAATATTACGAATACATACATTATCGGTTAATTTTTCGACTGACAAAAGGAGTCTTCCCGGATAATTTATTAGATTTATTCTAAATGTGATAACGAAAACCGATGATCATTTCCTGGTATTTACCAAAAGAATCTTGATTTGGTAAGTCCCGATAGCAGGGGAGGGCATGGAGTAGACTTGGGAAATTACGGGTAAACAGGCTGGAATAATAGAGAAAAATACGAAAAACTAGCACTTAAAACGCTTAAAAACGGCCAATGAAACTACGGACGTCCTCGCTTTTTTGAAAGCATACGGATCGACGCGCCAACTTTCGGTGTGGAAAATCAAAGGACATTCAAAGTTCTTTCGGTAAAATTACATGGGAACAAAATGAAAAAAAACTGCGCACATGGTTTTTAAACATTACGCTTTAACT
Source organism: Penaeus monodon (assembly GCF_015228065.2). Lineage (NCBI taxonomy): Eukaryota > Metazoa > Arthropoda > Malacostraca > Decapoda > Penaeidae > Penaeus > Penaeus monodon. The sequence continues at coordinate 7,388 of NW_023659037.1, forward strand.
ATATAATATCTAGCCTGATGACTTCGGCCCCATTGTGTGCTCCCGTAAAGTTTAAACAGTTTGTTACTTATTTTTGGTCTTTTGTATACGCACATTTTCGTAAATAATAAAACAGTCGGTAACGAACTATCGAGATTTATAACATGATGTTCAGAAGGGTATCCGAATATAATATGGAACGTAATTCAGATCCATCTCTACCATATACATTTCTAAAAGTGTTTTTCCTATGCCCAAACACGACTTGACGGCAAATGGTATATGGATCAGTTACCTTTATTAGATCACTTTTCATATATGGTATATTTATATTTGAGGATAGTCGGTTATAACCTAATGCACATTTCTCCATTCCCATCGCCTATCTGCGTTTGTAAACATTTAACACTTTCATTACCTCTACGATCGTTGTCCAAGACGGGATTACGAGGCTTCAGCAGAGGTGACGGCCTGGCTCGGCGTCTCGAGTGGCAGAGGCTGGTGGGGTTCGTCTGGGTCGGAGTCCTCGCAAGTCATCGGCCTCGATGGGTATTGGGGTACGGTAGTGCTGACCACTCTCCGACTGCGGCGCATTGAGTCGGCCAGCCGGAAAGGATTATTTTTAAGGAAAAAATTAACATTTTACAAACATTCTATATATTGGATACGCAAAATATTAAATGTTGACGAAATAATTACCAAATGGATGTTGGGGAAGCGAGCACTGGTGTGGTGGTGCAGGAACGAGGACCTTGCGAAGAACTGATGGAAGTACTGTGGACGCATACCAGGACGCTTAAGCCAACCCCTTGATGACCCTCCCAGCAACAAAACGCTCGGTGGTCTGCGTGTGGATCCTGGCTGGGTCAACCAATTCTCACCATGGTTTATCACTGAGAATATCCAAGATCCTCAAGCGTCCTGTATGCGCCCCAACCGTCACTACAGTAATACTGTCATCCCAGACGTACCGCCGGATGAGTGGTATTAACGTAGCGGCGGTTCTGCCCTGTTCCTCAGGATCTACCAGCGAACATACAACTCTTACTACCGCCCTATGCCACCGAAGACCCATACCTGTCGAATCATCCCCCCCCACCTGTGATACTTCAGCCTCACCGACGGGGTTTCGTCAATCTCTCGCCTTCCACTCCCTCGCCCGCCGATGGTTTCTTGCTTCCCGAGCCAGAACTCCCGTCACCTCAGCAGAAACCCCGCCAGTCTACAGACGTCGTGGGTGTAATGTGGAGGCCCTCGAGCACCATCCTGTGGTCATATTTGTGGTGCATGAAGTAACTGGTGAACATAAGCAGCTTCCACGCGAAAGTAGTCCCCGACACTTAAATATTTGACATGCAGTTCCGTTCAGAACAATTAGAAGTGTAGTTGATGTTACCATTATATATAGCAATATACAAGTTATCAGTTATTAAAATATCCGTTACCTACCTACAATAGCACTGCTGCCGCCGTTTGGTTTTGCTTACTCTTGTTTTCCTACTGCAGTGCCAAGTCGGCCGGTCCTCCAGGAGATTACATGGTACTTTGCAGGGAGGGCTTTTGCTATCATGAAAAAATCATGATTAATTGTAAAATAGTCCGTATCGCACAACCCGCCTCGAGGGACACCAATCTTCAGGAACCGCCATGACGGAAGTAAAAGAACGTGACATTCGAAACCTTTGCCACGAAGTTCGCTGAAGTTTCGACTATATTTTCGAACAGATTCGGGACAGTATTACCAACATGAAAGACTCCTTTTCATTGGCTGGTGGTTTATAACGCGATTTGTGATTGGCAGTAACATCGATAAATTGTGCATACATGTTTTTTATTCTTACGTTATAAATTCAAAAACATGCGTGTGCATGTCTATATACATAAGAAATACTTGTACCCTATTCCCTATAGCCCTTCGGGGACGCGTGGGGAATCGGGGTCTAGGGGGGGGGGGGTCACAGAGGTCCCCCAAATAAATATTAGAAAAGAGCCAAATCCGACTCCCGGCCCCCCCCCCCAAAAAAAAAAAGTAATTTGAAGGTAGGTTAGTGTATAAAACACGGCCAAGATTCGTTCTCGGGAGATTCGAGACGGCGTTTGCGCGAATGAACCCGAGCCTAAACAAACTATGACAAAGTTCCCTGTACGAACCAAACACCTTACTAGAACCCCCTTATAGATCGCCTTTTTTTCCTGATCTCCGTGTTTTTCTCAACAGTGTTACTCATTATACCATAAAAAGTATAAAGAAAACCTAATTTAACCAGAGGATGGGTAGGGGCTCTGATGATGCACGAAGAAAAAAAAAAAAAAAAAATTAACGTGTTGCTTAATACCAAATTTGCACTGTTGCTTACACTTGAGGCGCAGTTTTATAAGACGATTCCATGGTCCCGTGGACATGTCACCGGATCATGACACGCTCCGCACAAGTTCGAATCCCGTATTAATGCGCCATACAATGTCGTCACAGATTTTATAGATCTTAAAATGTGAAGATTAGAGAAATTAGTTAAATTAATAAAAAGTAATGGGTTTCCCTATCGTTTGGGGAAAAAAATGGTAATTCAACAAAATTACATGTAAATGCGTATCAAACGATAGACGGTAGCACAGGTACTACTTTGCATGGTTTGTTAAAACCAACTTAGCCGATAAGCGATGAAGGGAAAACTTAGTCTCCGAGCGACAAATTTTGGCACCTTTAGTTTAATACGTGGCGTAAATGGGGTTTTCCGCGTTTTTAATTTTGATTTTCCATAATTGGCATGTTTTTCTTCCAATTTTGGTAAATTTCATTTTTCATCCACCCCTCCGATTTTTCGAAACCTTTTTTTTTTTTTTTTTTTTTTTTTTAATGGAATTCCCTTCGGGGTTTAAAGTGTTTGATAATTTTTTTTTTCCCTTTTCGCATTTGACTGGGGGAACTTAATTTTTCATCGAGGGAAAAATTTGAAAAATGTGCAAGCGTGGGGTTCGCAGTATTTTGGGGGGGAAAATTTGAATGTTTTACACATAGGAAAAAACAGAACAAATACACTAAATAACTTTAAAATGGGGTTGAGAAACTCTACGGTGACGGACCATTTTTTTCACCTATACAATCGAATGCTATAAAAACAATTTTCTTGAACCCCCCAGGATTGTAGGAGGGTTCAGAAAGGGTAGCACTACGAAACTGAGTTGGCAGGAATACTCATGGCCCCCCGAATTTTTCTATTTAAATCAGGCTGGGGGGAATATTCTGTGATTCACAGAGTGCTCCAGGCTCGAACACTTAGACAAAGGGGCAGTTAAATATCGCAAATGACATCAGGAAAAAAACGTGACGTGCAAAAAAAACGAGGCCTAATATACTTTTGTGTGGATTCCATCGCATGTTGGAATCCCGGGGCATATCTCTGATCACCTGGAAAAAAGTCAATGTGAAAAAGCAAAGTGTGGATATAGATCTTGGGGTCCCTTTTTCCAGGATTTTATACAATATTAAAAAAGCTTCCTTTTAAAAGGACTTGACTGAGTTAATTAAAAATTTCTCAACGCCCTGAAAGCTGAGCAAAAAAAGCATTATCCCCGGTTGGGAAAGATTTTCCATAGTTTATATAAAACAAGAACAAAAGTGTGATATTGTACCGCAAGAACGGCTTTGGATTTTAATTTGTTTTGGCAGCTCCAGTACATTTTTTGTAATGTCGAAGAAATAAGTGTAAAAAACGTTTTAATGAAAAAATATAAGCGAAGCTTGTACATTATATCCCGAGTGCCATTGTTAAAGCCTTCAGGCCCCCCTAGTTTTAGTATGGAAAAATATGTAACTTTTTCATATCCTCTGATTTTTTTTAGAAGATTACTTATATTATTCCAAAAATTTGGAAGTAAAAATCACATGACTGCATATCAAATGTGCAATGCCTTTCCACCCCCAAAGCTTTTACCCCGGGCTGGCAGATGAGTAGATAAAAACGACTGTAATTGTTCCCCCTTTTCTGTAATTGATATGTACTTATCATAATAATGTTATGCCAAAAAAATTGAAAGTAATCCATTATATGTTATAACCATGCATAAAAAATGTACCCCATTTCCCCCACGCCGGGTGCATTGCCAGGGTGGAAAAAATAAAGGACAAAACAAAAAAAAAAACATTTTTCATAAAAAATGTTTAGCCTAAAATGAAAGTAATACCTTTATATTTATAACAGCATAAAAAAAATGTACCACAGCTTGCCCAGCCTGTGCAGTTAGCCAGGGTGGTAAAAAAAAAGGGCCCCTAAAAACTAAACTAAACAATCGAATGAGGTCCTAAATTTTTATTACGCACGACAAAAGTGAGGTTACGGGGGGAAAATGTGCGTTTTTTTGATGGATAGTGATGTTAAAAAAAATATGAATGGGTCTCTGATATTTTTACGCATTTTGCGTTCGATGATTTATTTGGATTTTAGTGTGCTGACAAATACGAAGAGGTCTTGATATTTTTATTACCACGCGGCCCTTTAAAAAAACAGTGACGACAGTGACCGTAAAAAAAAACGTTTGCGAAAAACAAAGGGAAAAAAGGGGCCCCGATCGGGGGGGGACACACTCAGAAAATGTAAAAAAGGGTACGGATTATGCGTATAGTTATAAAATACGGGAAGCGCGCAAACAGATAAATAAAAAAATAAAAAACACAAATACGTAATGCAGTAAAAAAAAAAATATGCAGACTAAGATTTTCAAAAAAAAAAAAAATTTGCCCCAAACATTAAACATAGGGTGTGAGGGGGGGACAAGAAAACAATTACTTTTTTTTTTCATGGAATATAACGTGTGTAAACCGTAAAAAATTAAGACTTGCTTTACTATATCCAAAAACAATAATGTTGACTTTTATCGTTTACAAGAGCCCTTAAATCAGCCACAAAAAATAAAAACCCCGCCCCTAGAATTAGAGCTACCACTCCTATACGAAACGGAATGACGGGGCCTTTGACTTATGTCAGGAACAACCGCAAAGTTGGTGCAGAAATCTAATGACAATAATGTGCAGTATCAGTTTTTTAAAATTTTCAAAAACACCCCTCGGGGTTTTTCTCTCTGTAAAAATGTATACGCAAGGTGTAGAAATTTCAACGTTTTTCCTGGCCCAACTTTCAGAATCCGGCACAATATGCAGGGGAGATTTTAATGCTGGGGGACTTTTAAAACATTTGGAAATAGTCAATGCAATGAAAATGGCGAGGTTCCCGATTTTTGTGAAAAAACAGATCTATACAGTATTTTATCAGACAGGCAACCACGTGGGGGGGGGGGCAGGTAGTTTAGTAATAAAAAGGGGATCTTGTGCGGGAAAAAAGTCAGAAGCATGTTTTGCAACAGAGCTAATCAGTGACCATTTTGCAATTTAAAACGAGATACGCTGTTGATAATACTCAGCCCACCAAAAACAAATGGGGGTTAAAATTTTCTACCCCCCCTTACCTTGAACACCTTTAAAAAATCAGTATCTATGCGGGTAAAAATGTTTTACCAGTAACAAGTGTTGAAAAAAAATTTTCCCCCTTTGGGAAATGACAACAGGGTCACTGTTTACACAACCCTTGGGTCTGCCCCAAAAAAAACCTTCAAAAACAGCAACTCACAACGCTGCAAAAAAAAAAAAACCTAAGTGGGTCGGTGACCCAAAATTATTAAGGGAACAAAGCGATTCGGAGTTTAGATATCTACAACAGGGATAATACCCTTTTGAAAAAACCTTATTGAATTTCTTAAAGCAAAAAAACAAAAACCTACGGAAAAATTAAAAAAAAAAATCATTTCAAAAAATAAAAAACCTTTTAAACATTTTTCCTACAAAGCATTAACAATAACACTAAAGTCGGAGGTTTGGAAAAAAAAAAAATTAAAATCAAATTTCGGCAAACCAACAACCCCCCAGTTCCATAGTCCCTTGACAAGCAGAAAATGCCCCTTAGGTAAAAGGGGGCTGGAGCGTCCAAATGAGCCATTCCCCAAATATTCAGGATACCTTAGTCAATCTAAAAAATTTCACGCAAAAAATTTGCCACTGAGAATTGGGTGTTCTGATACTGACCCCTCAGATTTGCTGAATCACTGAGTGGGAACTGAAAAAAAATGCCCAAAGCGGTCCGCCCCAGGTGAGGGTGGAAATACCATAGTCCTTCCCCCTATAGCTCAGGTACCTGGTAATCCCCTTTTGCCCCTATACGGTTAAGTTTTTTTCACAAGGGGATTTGCCTGGTCCTGGGGCACCAGTCTAAATCATCCCTATAAAACCGAAAAACAAACATGTAAATACCGCCAATTTCATTAAAAATCATGTGTATGCAAATTTAGCCCGGATAATTTTTTTAAAAAGGGCTCGGTACAGGTTACAAGGTAAATTTTTTTTTTCTCCAATTGTACGGGTTTCTTCGGGACTTTGCACACAACATTCTTTGCAGAGTACTTTTCACACTCTAATCCAAAGCACATGTTTTTTTTTGACCTTAAATGCTTTGCTTTCAAACAGAGAAGTTAACCTAGAACAATTTTTAAGCTTTGACATCCGGGGGAAGATATTTAAATGGATTGAAGTATCTTCCCAACAGATCGCAAGTGTCCTGTTTAGGGGGGAAAGTTTTCCCTTTACGTCTTTTAACTTGGGGGCGCCACAGGAGGGGTTTTCAGCCCCCATGCTGTTCAATGTCCCCATGCACAAAATGGTGGCAGAATCCCACTTTGGGGGTGGTGAATCATTATATGCTATGCTGATGACATATGCGTCAGAGCATCATCACAAGTGAGGATGCAAATAATTCCGCAGAACACAGCAAAAGGACAGAGGTGGATTATCTTTCCCGAGAAAACAAAGGCCCAAACCCCCTGTACATACCCCCCCCCCTTTTCCATAGGTACCAGGAGTTTACATATGCCACAAGTATAAAAAAATCTCGGGGTGAATGTAAATGATGCGACCCGGTCCTCTCTCTAAAGAAGAGACCCGGGAGAGATTGAAAACCTTGAAATTCTTTTCGGAAAGGAACATGGATCAAAGTTAAACTCGTAGATGTTTTTCTTGGCTTTTATAAAGGGCATTGTGACTACCTGCAGGGGACTTGTTGCGTGTAAGGAATCAGAATAGGGTTTTGAGGTAGGCAAAAAAGAAACTATGAGGAATTTTTCCTCGGCGCCCGAGAACACAAGGATATAAACATGAGATCAAATTAAAAATTACCCTCCATTTCTGATAGAAAAATTTCCACCATATTTGGGGTCAAAACTTGAGGGAACCCTCGTATCTCTCAGATTTCCAGAACAACTGCAACATAAAATACGCAAGTAGACGTGACAAACACACCACCGCGCCCTTGATACCAAAATCTCCATGAAACTTATAAAAATTTAAAGTTCCCAAATTTGTAAAGTACCCAAAAGGTCGCTCCATTCCACCAGGAAAAAAAAAAACATTGCGTGCACCTTACATGTCTCCCCAAAAAAAAAGGGGCATAACTGTTTTGAAACAAATTGCGCTAGCAAAAGGACGGAACACACAGAATCTTGGGGGATGTCTATGAGGTTACGCGACGGATCCGTACAGTCGGGTCAAAACTGGGGCTTGCGCTGTATACAAAAAAGGCTTCTACAAAATCAGTTAATTGAGAATACAAAAAATGGGGCCAGCACTACACAAACGGCTGGAGGTATACTCTCCAACGGAATTTTTTTTAATGTCTAGGGGCTTGGGTATTTTTTTTGCTCTCAAAGTGCTCTTGGGACGCTAATTCTTTCAAAGCAGGGGCGGGGGAAGAAATTGTGAGTTTCTAAGCGTAATAACCATGCAAAAAAGCGTAATTTCAACATTCAGGTTTTTATGGATTTCCACTTGTTGGCAAGCAACACCCACGTAACAAATTGCGAAAGAAGCCTGCAGCAAGGAATTTTTGAAAAATAGTCTTGGGAGCCTTGCTGGGTTGCAATATATTGAAAAGTTCTCTAAAATAGTAGTCATTTAAAACTCAAAGGCCCAAAGCTTTCCATAGGGACTACGATCGATGGGGGGCAAGCCTTTTTAGGGTGGGACCGAAGTCAAACCCAAAATTGTGACGGGTTATTGCCGAATACGTTTAGGTTACAGAATGACGGCAAAAGGCACGGGGCAAAAAGGCAGATGAATCTAGATGTAGACTGTTAACGAAGAAAAAAAACGAACGTTGAGCACTATATCTCGGAATGTCATGTGAACGCCTTCAGACCCCAAACTGAGGTTAAAAATTATGGAATATTCATTTCATCGATCTTGGAAGTATACCTACTATACCCTAAATTTACTATGTGATAACTCCGTATGCAAAAAAACAGTGTTATTCAAAAAACAGTGGCAAAAACAAGTAAATAATAATTTTTGTATGATGTATGATTTTATTAATTTTACCTTTTAAAAATACAGTATTACAGACTACGTACAATGAGAAATATTTTAAAAATGTAATCTATTTCCCCGCCTGAGCAGTGCCAGGGGGTAAATAAACTTAAATTACGGGATCAATTTTTGCGGTTTAAAACTGGGGTTTTTTTTTGCCTGATTTACGCCACATTCCAAATGCACTAGATCAATGATTGGACAAAAGCAGCTTTTTATTTTGAAAATGCGTTTCGAAACTTTCCTGATGAGGGTATCAATTTTTACGCAAGGGTTTCTTAACTGTTCCACGAATAGCAACGGTATTTATGTACTGATAGCATTAACAAATAATACAAGGCAAAGCAAAATTAATATATATATAAATAAATAAAATGCGCTATTAACAGTTATTTGTCGCGCAATCGTTGCAGCCACGCAGTCTCCGCGGATGTTATTCTCAAACAACAAGCTTTGAACGCAATTTTAGTAACAGCTTGCAAACCCTAGTGATGATTATCGTCAAATATGGCAACATTTTCAATACTTAAAACTTGTTTTAAAAATGTAAGATGGAATTTATTGACCTTTGTCCGAGCCCAAAATACTTCGGAGGCCGTGGTGGTGCTTCATGCCACGCAGCTTAAAATACTTGCCCGTCCGACGGAAACTACGGAAGCATTAGCCGATTTCGTCGCGCGCTGAGCCGGCACACCGATCATTCAACTGCGGTCGTTTGCAATGGCCAAATCAAATATTTTTTATTTATACAGCCAGTATTATGGCCCCAATTTAGAAGTAAGGGTTTTTTTATTGCATGAATTTGCTTATTACTTGAAAATTACTTCGTGCAATATAAATGTAGATTTTACCCGGTTCTCGTTATATCAAAGCTAATTGTACAAACCTTATATCGTCGCGCCTCCGTTATTACGCTTCATTATAATAAGTCGACCTCGACGAGGTAGTATTTCCAAGGGAAGATGTATTTTGCGATTTGTAAAACTTAGCCGGCTTTCAATACTTTTTTTCACACGAACATTTACTTTCACAGCGGACGGACACAATGAACTTTTTTCCCGGGCGAGGGCAGGGATTTCCGAAAAATCGAATTTTGATTAGTCAGAATACTCTGACGTCATTGTTTTCATTGGCTAGCATTTGTGCTTGTTTGTGAAGTGTAATCCGCTAATTTACCAACAAGTGCCAATTTTTCAAAGTAAAACAGGTTCATATATCCATATTTGTGTAAACGGATATAATTTATATAGGTTTCCACAATATTGACTTTGGAAAAATCCTGTAAAAATTATAGTTTAAGTTACCGGCGATACAGATTTTTCCTACCTTACCTGATTATTCACTCTCAGAAGAGCTATCTTGCTCCATTGGTATAGGGGAGGCAGGGGACCCTCTCCGCTCTCCCCCCTTTGGGCCGGGCAGAGCCGTGCCGCCTCGGTAAAAAAATTATGAAGAGGGGTTTCAGATGACTTTAAAATAGGTAGCGAGATAAATATTGGTGCAAATAATCTGCTCGCATACCCGGACGCTTTATATATTCTTTTAAATCCCGCCAAACCCTTTCGATATTCTGTGTGTGGATATGTGGGAAGTGTGGGTCTGCAAAATTCTCTGATTAATTACCAGGTGCTCGTACCCATGTTTTAAATTACGGTAGGCAGCCCACCCCATCACTACATATAACACTTCCAGGTAAAATGAATTGTTTGTTAGGGGTATGAGCGTGTCTGCACTTCTATCACTGCCTACCAACGGCACCACGAATTTCTTTTTAGAATCACGGGCCCAAAACCCCCAAAGACCCACACTTGACTAAGTTGCCTCCCTCGTTGTACTTCCGGCGCACGAGCAGCGTTTCGTCGATCCAACGATTACACCGGCACCTCCTATGAATTTTGATTCTGTAACCAATTTTGGGTTTCTTCCCCTTGAAAAAAAAAAAACTCTTCCAATCTACGCTACTTGTTTTTGACATGCTAGTGCATTTAATGACAGTTTCATGATCCCAATGCTTCTGAAGCCAATCATTAACAAACAAAACTACTTTAAATGGTTCCAAATGTGTCCCCTGCAGGAACGTGCCTGTGTAATCGCTGGTCGAGAAAACGCAACTTTTGCGCCGTTTTGTCTTTGCTATTTTTTTCCATCGGCTACAATACCACACGTGTCGATCTTCACGATATTTGCAAGGTAAATTACAATGTGGCAACTCACCGACCGAGGCAAAACACACCGTGTTCCCTAAGAAATAAAACCGATTTTCATTTTGCCCAAATAATCAGAAATAATTTTATAATAATGGGGATTGCACTCTTCGCACCTTGCGTCCTCCATTTTGGTAAAGAGTTATTACAATGGTCTTACTTCACCACTATACATACCTATCACGCAGGTGGTGCCATGTGATTCGTTAAACATTTTATGTAATACTATTGGCTCTCGTGACATTGTCACGCGCATGCGCTGTACTATTTCATTTCAAAATGTTTTCGGCGCGCACTTGGTAGGCCAACATACTGGATTCCCAAATTTACCGCGCAATTCATCAGGCCCCTCTGCCCGTAATATGAGGAGACACATCGATTTGCGCAGAGTAAAATTTGTATTTGGGTTTTTGTAAATATTCGATATTATCACAGTAATACTTATGTAATGTCATATCCTTTTGGGGAGAAATAAAATGTCCTTCATGTAAGTTGATGTGGACTTTTTCTACGAACGAAGATAGAAATATTGCGATAAATTTTACAAAAAGCGGCATCATTGTTTTTTTTACAAAAAGTAGGAAGGATATCGGATGGCGATTTTAAAAATATTGAAATATAGTCTCTCAGACCCCTTCCGTGTCTAATAACTTTGTTATTTTTGAGTTGCGACGGAATTGCATAGAAGATAAGTTTCTTAGATTTATTTGCTCTATCGTTTGCATATATTTTCTATATAAAAGAAGGCTGGATGGAACTGGACCCATACCATTAAATCTTTGGTCGGCACAGATCGAGCAAGAGGTCGGCGTGGCCGCCGTATTGCTGCCAGAATTGCCCGTACCTACCATAAATAACATTTAACAGTAAAATTGTAATATGAGCTAATAAAATAATACATAATACAATTACAAATTACTTAATATAAAAGAACATACCCATGTCACCCCGACGACAGAAGTTGGAGCTTCCCTGCTGCCATGTCACCGGCTAAGTGAGAGTGAGTGAGCAAGCGACCGCGAGTCTATTGTTCCGATATATGGGGCAATTACGGTAAACAAGCAGAGTTATTGTTAATAATTAAGAATCTGATGATAGAAATGATAAGTAAAAACTACATAAAACCGCAACTACATTTGAGAGAGCAACCAAAGATATGTAGTAGCATAAAAAACAAATGGAAATGTTGTTAGAAATAAGAGAAAATAATGATGGAAATAAAAAACAAATCGGAAATGATTTCCATGGTTGTCAACAGAAAACGCGAGAATTATGGTCAAAGGAAAACGCGATCCTTATAGAAAATGGATATAGAAAATGAAAGAAATGGAGCTATAGAAAGCGAGAAATTATGGACTTGCGAGGGTGTTGTGGACTTGGTCTCCGAGCGGTGACATGCAGAAATTATTTCCCTCGTTTTCCGGGAAACATGAGGCAGCTGCAGATTTATTTATATTGTTTCCTAGTCTTATTTTTTATGCTCTACAAGATGGCAGTGTCCATTTTTCTCTGTCTCAGTGCGTCACTAAATTTTAAATTTTTACCGAAAAACTATAAACTCAAAAGAACAGGATCCAAGGGAATACAAGACAGCAAGTCTAAAAAGCCTAAAATCAGACCAAAAAAGAAAATTAAATATGGATAAACAACCTACACGTGTATTTAGCGAGTCCACAGATCCACCTGCTCGATTAGTACCTGGACACGACGACACACATAATTATTTGCAAATGATAAAAATACTTGCAAGATGCCCAATAATATACTTGCAAACCGAGTCCTTATCAATAGCACGGGTGTGCTTCGGGAGAGCTCCTTCGGGACCACGGGCCCCGGGAGGAATGAGGAATTACCTGGAGGAGGGAAACCCGAACAGGCCATGAAGGAGGCCGTTACAAAACCCCCACCTCCGCTGTTACCATTTTTCTCTAGTAAAATATTAGTATATTAGTTAGAAACAGAAAAAAAAGAATCTGTTGCGATGGCGATCTGTAATGCGCAATGCTGCAGATGGTTATGATGATGGTAATTGTTATGGCAGAAGCAGCAATAATATCTAAAATAGGGGTGTTATTTTGCGATAATGGATAATAATGACCATATTACGATAATGAAGATTGTTCTGACAATGGCCGTAACAGTAGTTCAAAGGATAACGATAACTAATAATGATAAAGATGGTGATTATAATGGATATTGAGCTTGATGATAATGACAGTGATAACGGGGAAATATTTGCTAAGAAAGTAATAAAATAGTAAATTTTGATAATGATGATAAATGGTTGTTCTCTTGTCTCTCTCTTCCCTTGTTTGCTTTTTTTTCGAACCTTGCTTACTTATTATCCGTGTATTTATTTCTATTCTTTATTTATCTATTATTTTATTATTTTTATCATTTTTATTATCATATTATTATTATAAATCATTATTATTAATTATATTATTATTATTATATTATTATAATTATTATCATTATTTTTAAATTTTTATTATTATTTTATTATTATTATCATTATCACATCTTTCATTATTTATTTTTTTTTTATTTTTTTTGTAATCTTTCTCATCTTCCCTTTCCTTTGTTTTATATGTCGGCTTTTTTTCCTTCTTTCTTTCTTCCGCCATTTCCTTCGTCTTCCCTTCGTCTGTTTTTGTCTTTCTTCCTCCCTGAGTGTTTGTTTTTGAAAACTCTCTCCCTGGTCTCTCTTGTTTTGTATTTATCCTCTTTCTTTTGTCATATTTTATTATTATTTATTATCATTATTATAATTATTAATCCTCCATTCCCTTTTCCTTTCGACATTTTTTATAATAGTTTTCTTCCTTCACCTGTCTTTTCTCCCTTTCTTAGTCTCTCTCTCTCTCTCCCCTCTCTCTCTCTTTCCTCTCTTCTCTCTCTCTCTCTCTCTCTCTCTCCTTCCTTCTCTCTCTCTCTCTCTCCCTTTCTTTTGGGCAGATTCTTTTCCCCTTTCCCTCATCCTTTGACTCTTTGTTGTTTTTTTCTTTTTCTTTTTCTTTATTTTCAAATTTGTTAAAAAACAAATCTTATTACACAAGTGGCCTTTAGCTTGTGTAATATAGATGTCTGTGTGTGAACTATAAGTGTATACGTTTTAAAGGCCCCGACATAATAAAAAAGTGTGTTTTTTTAAGGTAAATTTAACATCAAAGAGGTTATTATCCAGTTTAATATCATATTCGGATATATCCTTTAAATATCTTGTTTCTAACAATGACTCCCATATAACAGCAGAGAAGAAATGTTCAATATTTCATGCTATCTGCTTGGAAAAGGATAACTTAAAACGATATTTTTATTAACGTTCTAGTTAATCACAATACATGCACCGTGTATTATTATTATTATTATTATTTTTACAAAGGTATATGGATACGTTATCACACAATGTAGAAAATGAAATAGTGAATACAAAACGAGAGAGAGAGAGAGAGAGAGAGAGAGAGAGAGAGAAGAGAGAGAGAGAGAGAGAAGAGAGAGAGAGAGAGAGAGAAGAAGAGAGAGGAGGACGACGGCACAGAGAAAAAAGATAATTCGGTGTATTGTTTCTAAAGTAAAGAGCAGTTTACAAATACTCCAGATAAATATGTTCAAAAATGCATGACAAAAATATTTCGGGATTAATATATTACAAAATGCAGGAAACTTCCAGATGCATGAAACCGTAAAATACACAATATTAGTAATTGGAATCATTTTAATTTTAAAAACAACAAGCAATTATATACAAAATATTCAACACAATTATACTTACCCTTTATTTATTACAATCCAAATATTTTATCACAGAGACGACGTATGCAGGTTTAAGAATAACAAGAAAATTTCAATAAAGATTTGCAGAATTTAAAGCAAATTAAACGGAAACTTTTAACCACAGGGACGCACAGTAATGGGGAAAAATTTAACAGTTAAATGTTAAAAGGATAACAAATGCATTGTAGAGTTGTATGGATAACATTATATGGTTTCATTATATGCATTTATAGAAAAGAAGAGAAGATAAGAAAAAGCAAACTAACATTATAAATCTATAGTTTGTGTATATACATATATAAATGTGGCTTAACAGGGTCTTGTGAATTTTACTGGAAAGCTACTGTTTACCAATATTTGACTGATTCATGTATTTATAAACATTTTAGCAATAAAACATTGTTAATATCCAGTTTCGGTTCGACCTTTTTTTTTTTTTGAGAATGTATACCAGCAAGGAGAATGTATTTTATCTGACACTTTTTTGTCGTAAATTAAACACTTCAGTAACAATAAAAGTGTTCATTCCAAACAGTATGACCTTTTTAGAAAAAAAAGTTTACCAGGAAGAACAAACTTCTTATAAAAAAAAATTTTTAATGTAAAG
>NW_023659038.1:0-22350 GCF_015228065.2 Penaeus monodon
AAAAAAAAACGGGTTTTTTTTTCCCAAATTTTTTTCTTTTTGGTATTTGGGAAATTTTTAAAGGGTAATAATGATAAATTCCCAAAATTGTATGAATCATAACAAAAAATGAGAAAAAAAGTGAAATAAAGAAAATTTTTAAAAATTTTGAAATTTTTAATATTTTATTTTTATTTTTATTATTATATTACTATTATATTAATTTTTTTTATTTTTGCAAAAAAATCTATTTAACGTAATAATAACAATAATAATAAAAGTATAGATAAAATAATAATGCTAGGGTTATTTTTGTTTTATTTTTATATTTTTATTATTATCATTATTTTTATTTGTAGGTATATATTGCAAATTAATTATTATAACGAAATATTTCAGTAATAAGTAGTAATTAGATAATGATATAAAAATTATTTAAAATCGTTATTTTTTGTTATTATTATTGTTTTACTATCATTTTGTGGGGTTAATTTTATTGAAAAAAATATTACTAAAAATCCAAATAATTCAATAATAATGAAACAATTGCAATAATCATGAAAAAAATTCAATAATGAGATAATATGATTTTGATGATGAAAATGATGAAAAATATGAGATAACGATAATAATGATAAACATGATAATGATGATGATAAAAAAGAATTGTGCCATATATAATTAAAAAAGGTAAAAGAAAATCTTCCCAAAAGTCAAAAAAGCGGCAAAATCTAGAAAAAATTTTCCTTTTCAGAGTATACTCCAAAATGACTTTTTTTTTTTCGATTCTTTGGTGATTTAGGGAAATATTAGGGTAATAATTTTAATAATTCCAAAATTTATATTAATCATAAAAAATAATGATGATAAAAGTGAGAATAAGCGAATTTTGATAAATTTGAATATTATTAATATTATTGTATTTTTATTATTATTATTTTATTTTATTATTATTATTTTATTATTCCATTATCTTAATTTTTAGTATTATTGCCAAAAAAATCTTTTATAACTTTTAATAATAACAATAAAATAATAAGTATAAGTATAATAATAATAATGCAGTGGTTATAATATTGTATTAGTATTATTATGTATTATATCATTATTATTATTTGTACTGGTAGTATAAATGGAAAAATAATTATTATAACAGTAATAATTACAGTAATAACGATACTAATTAAGAAAATGAGATAAATAAATTATTAGAAAATCGTAATTATTGTTATAATTATAGTTATTACTATAATTATTGTTGTGAGGTTATAAGTATTATTGCAAAAATATATACTATAAATCCAATCATTGCAATAACAATGATAACAATGCAATAATGATGATAATAATTGCAATAGTGATGATAATGATGATGATAATGATGATAATGATGATAACGATAATAATGATGATAATCATGATAATGATTGTAGTGTACGGCTGCGCACTCGCACGACTCTAAGGTCGATCTCGCCTGGACTGACATCGTCCTCGGACGCCGAGTGGTTGAGGCCGGGTCTTTACCATGCAATGCCTGCCTTCTCTACCACGGAACAAAGGACTTGGGGAACTCTGCGATGCTGCCATTGACTGGATGAGACCATCCCGGGCTCCGCTTCCACCGAGGCGGGCAGTTACGAATAATATGAACATGGTTATAAAAATAACCAAAGAACGTATTTTAACCAAGTCTCGTTACTTCGATGGTGTTGAAATCTCCGAGAAAAATAAAAGATTTATTAATTTCCCAAGTCCCATACCGTAAATTGTACATTACCATTTTTTTCCTATATATACTTTCCTTCCAAAGTGTCACAATAGCCCCTGAAGGGAATAATGGTCGTTTGATAGTGTTTTTTCTCTCCCTCTCTTTTCAGGGTTGTTTGGGTCGTTGGCTTGTTTGGACTGCCGGACTATCGGGTTGGTAGTCCAACTCTTATTTTGCATATTTTCTTCTTTTCGCGCCATGCCTGGGGCATGGCCTGAGGGTCTTTTTCGGGTATAAATACCCCTAGTTTTTGTGAGGGAAGACAGTTCGGTCCTGGCTTCTGTGTGTACTGTGGTCCCGTTCTCGGTGTGCTCGTTTGGATTTACTTTGTGGATTTACCTCGCTTCGCGCCAGGATTTGCCGAGTTTGTCTCCGCAAAGCTAAGTGTTCTTTTAATGGTTGTGTGTAGGGAGACACCTGGCCGCCGAGGGCATGTGGCCGGACGGTGCTTTTTCGCGCAGGACTGCATAGCACCGCCCGACAGAACACAACCACAACCACAAAGAACCACCGCCAGAGACGGTGATGGTGGGCGCCGAAGGGAGCGACAGGTTCCACGGAACCGGAGCTCCCCGAGGCACAGATTGAGGCGGGACGGCCGCTGTTGAATTGTGTGGTTGCTGGGACTAAAGTCCTAGCTTTCATTGACTCGGGAAATGAGGCAACGGTGGTGAAGGAGTCCTGTTTCAGGAGGATTTCCAACACCTCGCTCTCGCCTCACTCGCGTGCCTCAAGGGGCATCTGGGGCCACGTTGGACATCAAGGGTAAGGCAACCCTTGAATTTAAATTTTCCCGAGCCTGTAAGTGCCGGCACTCAGTGGTCGTGGTCGACGACAACACCAGATTTCCAGCCGAGGTACTGATAGGCGTAGACCTGCTGCGAAGGTTTGATTTTAAATTGAATCTCTCCCCTGTGGGCTAGTTTTGCTACCTTCAACGGGGCCCGACTCTGTGTTTCCTTCTCTGGTGCTGGGTCCCTTGGTATCTTGACGTATCACGAACCAGACGCCCTACTGCGTTGCTGTAGTGCGGGCAACGGGGACCGAGAAGGTGCAATGAGATGTGCGCGGAAAGTCACTTGTCCTCCTCGGGCGGGGCGATTCGTGGCGATGTCGTGTGAACGGCGGGAGGCTGGATTGGCTTGGTTGTTGAGAGCGACACAGCCAAGATCCTGGTACCTCGTTCGTTGGTGGACCTCTCCCTACCGGAGGTTGACGTTTGGGTCGTCAACGATCAGGAGCTCCGGTTGAGATCGAGCAAGGATTGGTCCTTGGCTATGCGGCGATCGTGGGAGGAGTTTCGCCGAATTGTCTTGTCCGAACTCAACCAGACACATTGAAGTCTACTGGTCTACGCCCCGCTACAATGATGATGATAATAACAGGAATTGTGTCCATATATAATATAAAAAAGGTATAAGAAAAACATTCCCAAAAGTCGAAAAAGCGGCCAAATCTAGCGAAATATAGCCTTTTGAGACTATACTCCAAAATGACATTTTTTCGATTTCTTTGATGATTTCGGCAATTATTAGGGTAATAATGATAATAATTACCAGAATTGTATTAATCATTACAATAATGATATAAATAATTATTATAAAATCGATATTATTGTTATTATTAATGTTATTACTATCATTATTGTTGTGGTTATTAGTATTAATGCAAAAATATATACTATAACTCCAATAATTGCAATAATAATGAAAACAATTGTAATAATGATGATAATAATTGCAATAATGATGATAATGATGATGATAATGATGATAATGATGATAATGATGATGATAACGATAATAATGATGATAATGATGATAATGATGATGATAAGAACAGGAATTGTGTCCATATATAATACAAAAAAGGTATAAGAAAAACATTCCCAAAAGTCGAAAAAGCGGCAAAATCAAGCGAAATATAGCCTTTTGAGAGTATACTCCAAAATGACGTTTTTTCGATTTCTTTGGTGATTTCGGCAATTATTAGGGTAATAATGATAATAATTACCAGAATTGTATTAATCATAACAATAATGATGATAAAAGTGAGAATAAAGTGAATTTTTATAACATTTGAATATTATTATTATTATTATTATTATTATTATTATTATTATTATTATTATTATTATTATTATTATTATTATTATCATTACTATTATCTTAATTATTAGTATTATTGCCAAAAATATATTATACTGTCATAATAACAATAATAATAATAGTATCAGTAGAATAATAATCATGCTTGTGGTTTAAAATATTGTTATTAGTATTATTATTGTTATTATCATCATATTATTTTTGTACTGGTAGTATAAGTGGCAACAATAATTATTATAGCAGTATTAATTACAGTATAACGATCTATTAAGATAAATGATATAAATAATTATTAGTAAAATCGTTATTTTGGTATTATTATTGATATTACTATCAATATTGTTGTGGTTATTAGTATGTTTGCAAAAATATATACTATACTTCTGACCTCGATAGTCCCTTACTAGCATCCCGATTTGGTGGAGCGTCCATCAGCGGGACGACCCCTGTGGCAGCAGCTCATAGAGTATCTTGAGGAGGGACCGCCTTCCGCCGAGGCGTATCCTCTTCCACTCGATCATTCGAACTTCAGGACCGAGTCTTATATCATGTAAGAAGTCCGACCATGAACGAGTCCTGCTTCGGCTCGGTAATCCCAAAGTCGCTGCGCGGCGCCGCTTGGATCGGTTCATGCCGTTCCGTTCCGCCGGGCATCAAGGTTGTCACAGGACGTATCAGCGGCTGACGTGATCATTTTTCACTTTTCCCGGGATGTTGGCCGCATCCGGGCGAATGTATGTCGCGTCCATGCCCGCATGCCAGCGAGGAGGGGCAATCGCCGAACCCCCTTCAGTCCATGCCATACCGTTGAGAGCCCTTGCGAGCGGTCTCCGCTGATATCCTCACACTTACCCCTTCGGCGCGTGCACCAAGTACGCCCTTGTGCTGATTGACCACCTTACCCGTTGTTGAGCTGTTCCATTGGCTCTAGGACCCCCAAACTGTATGCAGATGTTTTTCTTGCAGAATGCGTTTACTCGGTATGGTCCACCCCGGACCTTGTGTATCGGATAACGGCCTTGAATTCCGCAACCGTCTTCTTTCCGACAGCTGTCATCACCTTCATGTGAAGTCGCTCTTCCCACACAGTCTAAACTCATCCCAGGCCACGGTAATGGTGGGAGAAGGGTGAACCCGGTGTCAAGGACGCCCGTGAGCACGCTCCAGATGGATGATACCGATGGTTTGGGACGATCTATTACCGTATAGTGAGGTTTGCCATCATTCCTCCATACACCGAGCGTAAATGACGTCACATTGTACCTTCATCACAGGTCGGGACAGTCATTTCCCGCTTGTGGGATCAAACCACGTTATCTATTTTCCGAAGGCATGCTTTGCCCTCAATAAGATCCGAAACTCCGTGCAGCTCGGGTGGCCGCTAGTGAGGCCGCCCGAAAGGCTCGTGAGAGTGTTGGACCGCCGATCACGATCGAAGGCGGCGGGCTTGACCGCGGGAGTATACGATGGGGATCTGGTCTATTCGGGTGCATCGTAGCGTTATCCT
This sequence comes from Penaeus monodon, assembly GCF_015228065.2. Lineage (NCBI taxonomy): Eukaryota > Metazoa > Arthropoda > Malacostraca > Decapoda > Penaeidae > Penaeus > Penaeus monodon. The sequence continues at coordinate 5,363 of NW_023659038.1, forward strand.
CACCACCAGTCTGGAACCAGACCCCTGGGTCCCCGTGGTTGGGGCCCGTCCCGTGTTTTGAAAAAGCTCGGACCCGTGGTTATGTGGCGAGAGACCGCATTCAAATGCAGGGGAAGTCACTCTGCACCCCAATAAATTTAAGGCGTTTCGGGTAAGTGCGGAATTCGTCCCCCGGACGACTTTCCCCGTTTGGACGGCACTTTCCCTCCTGACCGCCGGAGCCTGACATGGACCTTTACAAGATCCCGTGCAGATGACCTGTTTGGTTCGGATCTCGGGCCCCGTCATCGGTGGGGGGTAGACAGGAGCCATGGGACCCTGGGTCGACTGGGCTAGTAATGGGCAAGCCAACTCTTCCTTATCTTCCCGCTCGCCATTTCTTTCTTTTTTCAGAGCCCCAGCGATTGCATGCTTGTCCCTTGTCACTTACCAGTCTTCTGTACATAACCCTGTATGTTGGATCCTAACAAGCTGGCAGCCTGTTCTCTGTCAGAGCCTTGCCTTTATACTGGCCGTGGAACCGGGATTAGTCTTGACCCGATAAACACGTTACTAATCACCCCCCCGTCTTTTCCTGCTAATCTAGCATATTCAGTCGTCCTGTGTCTTCTCCTACTTTCTTTCTAATATATTTCTCTTTTCAATCATCTCCAGATGGACGGCAGCCGGGCCCGCAGCCAGCTTCTGTCTGTGGGTGATCCTATGTCTGATAGTTCACACCGCCCTGGCACGCGGATTACTTGTTTTCTCACCTCGCTGCAGGTCACACATTCTTCACTCCTTGTCCTGATCTGCAAGACCTTGTCAGATAAGAAGTTTTTTTTTTTTTTTTTTTTTTTTGACCAAGCTATGCTTTGTCTTTAGGGCTCATCACGAGAGTCCTCTTGGAACGACGAGACCAGACCCCGATCGACAGTGTCCCGGAGCTGAGTCGGTCTAACTCTCTTGCCCCATGAAGGGAACGTAGAGGGTGGTCTTTGTACAGAACCTGTAGGATCTATCTTTTCTACGGAGTATTCTTGTAATATCACCCTTTTCTAAATCGTCTCTCAATCTTCTCTACCTTTCCTATCCTAGAGTAATAGTACAACACCAGATTTTTGGTTGACCTCACCAGCGCCTTGGCGCCTTACACAATTAACACTGTTATTGTTTTTGGTATTTTTTTATTTTTGTTTGTGTATCTGTGGCCAATGGAATTGGAGTTCCACCAGCTCAGCGTGCTTCCCTTTGTTTTGTTCTTTTTTATTTTCTGTTCTTAATCTTAAGGTGTTTTCTTTAGTTTTTACGGTCTAGCCTTAAGGTCATTGTTTTATTACTATTTAATCGTCGAGGCTCGTCCTACTAGCTTATCAGGGGCAACGACCGTTCAGGACCGAACCCATGACTTTGTCATCTCCCTTCCATGAGGTCTCTTTTTGAGTAAGCTCTGATGATCCCTTTTACCAGGTCGTACTGAGAAAGGCTGTAATTGTACATATGGAGATGTTTACAACCTCCCTCGACGCCCCTGATTAAATTTTTATATCCCGATCCTCCACTGGATCTCTCGTTTGCAGTAACATAAGGTTGTGTGTCCTCTGCCTTGGTAATGCAGTGTGAGTTCGAACACACCCAGGCCCAAAGAATAAACCCAGTATGTCTAATAACTCTGTGTCCGCAGGGTCGACCGCTTCGAGGCTTCCAAGAGGTTCCGCCCCCTTCGGGTCTGAGGCGATCCGTTCGCCAGTCTCCCTTTTTTTTTTTTTTAAACACAGGTGCTGTGCCAGTTGACAACGACAACAGCTTAATCTTTCCGTACTGGCGTGAGGGCGGAATCCTCCTGTGCCCCCACCCCCCTAAGGTTTCCGTACTGGCGTGCGGGCGCATCCGCTGATGCCCGCCGCCTTCCGAGATTCCGCACTGCGTGCGGGCCATCCTCCTGAGCGCCGCTTCCTGACGTTTCTACACTGGTGTCGGGTGTACCCTTCTTTCATACAACTTCACACCCCCATACACAACACCACACGGTTCCCGAACCTATTAATGGGTGGTGGCAGCGTGCCGTAGCCTGCAATCTTACATCTGTTCACTGCAGGCGAATCTTTCCCGTATAATAAAAGTCTATATTCTCGGTTGAGCCCGAAATCACACCAGACACATTGAAGTCTAGCTGGGTATACGGCCCCGCTACAATGATGATGAGAATCACAGGAATTGTGTCCATATATGATATAAAAAGGTATAAAATAAAAACCATTCCCTAAAAGTCGAAAAAGCGGCAAAATCTAGCGAAATATAGCTTTTGAGACTATACTCCAAAATGAACATTTTTTTCGATTTCTTGATTATTTCGGCAATTATTAAGGGTAAATAACTGATAATATTACCAGAATTGTATTAAATCATTACAATAAATGGATGATAAAAGTGAGGAATAAAGAGAATTTTGATAACATTTGAATATTGTTATTATTACTTATTATTGTTATTTATTATTATTAATTATTATTATTACTATATCTTAATTATTAGTATTATTTGCCAAAAGAGCTATTATAACTGTAATATAAAAATATAATAATTAGTATTGTAATTAATAATAATGCTAGTGGTTATAATATTGTATTATTATCATTTATTGTCTATTATTATCATTATATTATTTGTACTGTATTATAATTGCGAAATAATTATTATACCATAATAATTACAGTAATAACCTACTAATTAGATAATGAATATAAATAAATTATTATAAAATTCGTTATTATTGTTATTATTATTGTTATTACTATCATTATTGTTGTGGTTATTAGTGGTTATTGCAAAATATATACTATAACTCCATAAGTGCAATACTAATGATAACAATTGCAATACTGAAGCATAATAATTGCGATATGGATGATAATAATGATATAATGATGACTAATGATGATGATAACGATATAATGATGATAATCATGATAATGATGATGATAATAACAGGAATTGTGTCCATATATATATAAAAAAAAGGTTAAGAAAAAACATTCACAAAATTCGAAAAGCGGCTAAAATCTAGCGAAATCTAGCCTTTTGAGAGTATACTCCAAAATGACGTCCTTTCCTTTTTCGTTTCTTTGGTGATTGTCGGCATATTATTGAGGGTAATAATGATTATACTTACCAGAATTGTCTGTATTCATAACAATAATGATGATAAAAGTGAGAATAAAGGAGAATTTCGATAACATTGGAATAGTTATTATTATATCTTATTATTATTATTATTTATTATTATTATTATTATTATTATTATTATTATCATATTATTATTATTACTATTATCTTAATTATTAGTATTCTTGCCAAAATCTTATTTATAACTGTAATATAACAATAATAATACTAAGTATGCGTAATAATATAATAATGCTAGTGGTTTAATATTGTTATTTAGTATATATTATTGTTATTATTATCATTATTATTATTTGTACTGGTAGTATAAATTGCCAAAAATAATTATGATAACAGTATATTTCAGGTAATACATACTATAAGATATGATATAAATAATTATTCTAAAAGCGTATTATTATATTATTATTATTGTTATTACTATCATTATTGTTTGTGGTTATTAGTATTATTGCTAAAAATAAATACTATAACTCAAAACAAAAAAAAAAAACTCCAATAATTGCAATAACAATAATAAACAATTGCATTAATGATGATAATGATGATGATAATGATAATAATGATGAATGATAACGATAATCCTGATGATAATGATGTATAATAACAAGAATTGTGTCCTAATAATATAAACAAGGTATAATAAATACATTCCCAAAATCGAAAAAGCGGCAAAATCTAGCGGAATATGCCTTTTGAAGAGTATACTCCAAAATAAAACGTTTGTTTCGATTTCTTTGGTGATTTCGGCAAATTATTAGGGTAATAATGATAATAATTACCAGAATTGTACTTAATCATAACAAGAATGATATAAAAGTGAGAATACAGAGAAGTTTTGGATAACTATTTGAATATTAAAATATTATTATTATTATTATTATATTATTATTATTATTATTATTATTATTATTAATTATTATTATTTTACTATTATCTTAATTATTAGTATTATTGCCAAAATCTATTATAACTGTAATAATAGACAATAATAAAATAAGTATAATATAATTGATATAATCTAGGGTTATATATTTTTGTTATTATATTATTATTTTTATTATTATCATTATTTATTATTTGTACTGGTAGTATAAGTTGCAAAATAATAATTATAACAATAGTAATTATAGTAATAACGATACTAATAAGATAATGATATAATAATTATTATAAAATCGATATTATTGTTATTATTAATGTTATTACTATCATTATTGTTGTGGTTATTAGTATTATTGCAAAAATATATACTATAACTCCAATAATTGCAATAATAATGAAAACAATTGCAATAATGATGATAATAATTGCAATAATGATGATAATGATGATGATAATGATGATAATGATGATGATAACGATAATAATGATGATAATGATGATAATGATGATGATAAGAACAGGAATTGTGTCCATATATAATATAAAAAAGGTATAAGAAAAACATTCCCAAAAGTCGAAAAAGCGGCAAAATCAAGCGAAATATAGCCTTTTGAGAGTATACTCCAAAATGACGTTTTTTCGATTTCTTTGGTGATTTCGGCAATTATTAGGGTAATAATGATAATAATTACCAGAATTGTATTAATCATAACAATAATGATGATAAAAGTGAGAATAAAGAGAATTTTGATAACATTTGAATATTATTATTATTATTATTATTATTATTATTATTATTATTATTATTATTATTATTATTATTATTATTACTATTATCTTAATTATTAGTATTATTGCCAAAAAAATATATTATAACAGTCACAATAACAATAATAATAATAAGTATAAGTATAATAGTAATAATGATTGTGGTTAAAATATTGTTATTAGTATTATTATTGTTATTACTATCATTATTATTATTTGTACTGGTAGTATAATTGCAAAAATAATTATTATAACAGTAATAATTACAGTAATAACGATACTAATTAAGATAATGATATAAATAATTATTATAAAATCGTTATTATTGTTATTATTATTGATATTACTATCATTATTGTTGTGGTTATTAGTATTATTGCAAAAAATATATACTAAAACTCCAATAATTGCAATAATAATGAAAAACAATTGCAATAATAATGATAACAATAGCAAAAATGATGATAACAATTGATAATAATGATGATAATGATGATGATAACGATAATAATGATCATAACGATAATAATGATGATAATCAAGATAATGATGATGACAAAAAACAGTAATTGTGTACATATATAATATAAAAAAGGTATAGAAAAACATTCCCAAAAAGTCGAAAAAGCGGCAAAATCTAGCGAAATATAGCCTTTTGAGAGTATGCTCCAAAATAACGTTTTTTCGATGTCTTTGATGATTTCGGCAATTATTAGGGTAATAATGATAATAATTAACAGAATTGTATTAATCATAACAATAATGATGATAAAAGTGAGAATAAAGAGAATTTTGATAACATTTGAATTTTATTATTATTATTATTATTATTATTTATTTTATTATTATTATTATTATTATTATTATTATTATTATTATTATCATTATTATTATTATTTGCTATTATCTTAATTATTAGTATTATTGCCAAAAAATCTTTATAACTGTAATAAAAAACAATAATAATAAAAAGTAAAAAGTTTTAATAATAATAATGCTAGTGGTTATAATATTGTTATTAGTTTTATTATTGTTTTTTATTATCGTTATTATTATTTGTACGGGTAGTATTTTGCAAAAATAATTATTAAATAGTAATAATTACAGTAATAAGATATAATTAAGATAATGATATAAATAATTATAATAAAATCGTTATTATTGTTATTATTATTGTTATTACAAATCATTAGTGTTGAGGTTATTAGTATTATTGACAAAAAATATACTATAACTCCAATAATTGCAATATAAGGATAACAATTGCAATAATGATGATAATAATTGCAATAATGATGATAATGTTGATGATAATGATGATAATGAGATGATAACGATAATAATGATATAATCATGATAATGATGATGATAACGGAATTGTGTCCATATATAATATAAAAAAAGTATAAAAAAAAACATTCCCAAAAGTCGAAAAAGCGGCAAAATCTAGCGAAATAATAGCCTTTTGAGAGGATACTCCAAAAATGGGGTTTTTTTTTCGATTTCTTTGGTGTTTTCGGCAATTATTAGGGTAATAATGATAATAATTACCAGAATTGTATTAATCAAAACAAAATGATGATAAAATGAGAATAAGAGAATTTTGATAACATTTGAATATATTATTATTATTATTTCATTATTATTATTATTATTATTATTATTATTATTACTATTATTATTACTATTATCTTAATTATTAGTAATATTGCCAAAAAATCTATTATAACTGTAATAATAACAATAATAATAATAAGTTAAGTAAATAATAAAAATGCTAGTTGTTTTTATATTGTTATTAGTATTATTATGGTTTTTATTATCATTATTATTATTTGTACTGGTAGTATAATTGCAAAAATAATTATTATAACAGTAATAATTACAGAAATAACGATACTAATTAAGATAATGATATAAATAATTTTTAAATAAAATCGTTATTATTGTTATTATTATTGTTATTACTATCATTATTGTTTTTGGTTATTAGTATTATTGCAAAATATATACTATAACTCCAATAATTCCCAATAATAATGATAACAATTGCAATAATGATGATAATAATTGCAATAATGATGATAATGATGATGATAATGATGATAATGATGATGATAAGATAATAATGATGATAACCCATGATAATGATGATGATAATAACAGGAATTGTGTCCATATATAATATAAAAAAGGTATAAGAAAAGCAATCCCAAAAGTCGAAAAAGAGGCAAAATCTAGCGAAATATAGCCTTTTGAGAGTATACCCCCAAAAATGACGTTTTTCGATTTCTTTGGTGATTTCGGCAATTATTAGGGTAATAATGATAATAATTACCAGAATGTTATTAATCATAACAATAATGATGATAAAAGTGAGAAAAAAGAGAATTTTGATAACATTTGAATATTATTAATTTTTTATTTTTTATTATTATTATTATTTTTATTATTATTATTATTATTATTAATATTACTATTATCTTAATTATTAGCATTATTGCCAAAAAATCTATTATAACTGTAATAAAAACAATAATAATAAAAGTATAAGTATAATAATAATAATGCTAGTGGTTATAAATTGTTATTAGTATTATTATTGTCATTATTATCATTATTATTTTGTACTGGTAGTATAAATTGCAAAAATAATTATTATAACAGAAATTTAATTACAGTAATAACGATACAAATTAAGATAATGCCTATAGAAAAGTGTACGGGTAAAAAAACTTGTGTAAATAAAGGAATGACTGCGAATTTGTGTTTACTTCGGGGCCCTGCCTCGCCACTTGGCGTTTCCCCCTCCTGGTGTTCTGGGACGCTGTGGTTTTCGGTGCCTCTTGGAGCTGTTCAGTGTTCACGACCCTGTTATAACACGCCGTCTGCCTAGCCTGCCTTGTGTTGGTGGCAGAGAGACGAGGCGGTCGGCGTAACAATAGGTGTCAGAAGTGGGATTTGTGTTTGATCAGTGAGACGCGCCGATTTATCATGTGGTCCAAAGATGGCAGCAGCCATGAGGGAGAAGAGGCTATGACTGGGGGCAGGCACGAGTGAGGTGAAGCCGAGCCAGATGGACCTGATCACTGCCATGCTGGCCGGTATGAGGGGGAATGGCACAAAGGGCAGAAGAGCGGGCACAGAGGGCACACGAGCAGGCGCACCATCTCGTCGAGATGCAGGCAAGGAAGGCAGAGGAACATTTTCTCCCGACTTGTTGAGGTGCTACAGAGCAATCTTGCATATGTGAAGATGGAAACTCAGCAGTACACCGACAAGGCCTGCAAAAAGCGTGAAGAGTGAACTGATGGAGGAGGTGCAGACTCTGAAGGGCGAGGTTCAGGGCCTGAGGGAGGAAGTGAAGGAAGAAAAGGCGGCGTCACGAGGTAGTAACGTTGCAAGCAGAGAAGGCAGACGAGGTTCTGGCAACAGATGCCAGAGTGTCAGATTTACTGGGGTCTGCCTGGGGTCTGTGGCAGGAAACCCCTGGGCCTCGCAGCGTCGTGTCGCAGCCAGTGGTCGCTGCAGAAGGATGGGGACCCATCGGAACCGCTCCCTTGGATATAGGTGGCGGCAAACTCGGACCCGGTCAACCCGCCTCGTTGCCTCCCTCACCCCCTTCCTCCCCCCCAGGTGCGTTAGTTCACGGCACGCGTTCTCCACCCTGCAGCCCCTCGGCCTCCAGACATTCTGTGAGGCGTAAGCCAGCTGAGTACGACGGAAAGGTGGCCTGGGAGGCTATGTTGCCTAATTTGAAATGCTGGCATCTGCCCAGGGCTGGAGCCAGGGAAGAGAAGGCCCTGCAGCTGGTAACAGCGCTAAGGGCCCCGCGGTGGGAAATGTTGGGGCATCTGCCGGCATCCCAACAGGCCTCTTACACCAGCGTGGCAGAGGTTTTGAAACGCCGTTTCGGGCACCACCCCCCAGGCTGAGGTATATCGAGCCCACTTGAAGAAGGGACTTGTGAGCGTGGCGAGACACTGTCCCCCGCTGGCGCCGGATGTGGAGGCGCTGTTAAGGAGGTCGTACCCTACGGGTCGGAAGAGATGATCGTGGTCCTGGCCCGTGATTTCTTTGTTGACGCTTTACAGGGCCAGCAGCTGCAAATCTACGTCAAGCAGGCACACCCTGAGGACCTGCAGGGGCGCTGGCGAGGGCCTTGGAGTTCGGGGGCCTTCCTGAAGGCAACGGTGGCCTAGGGCCAGCTGCTCAGCCCCGCCGTGACCTCCGGGGGCCCGGGAAAGGGTAAAGTGGAGAAAATAGCATTGAGGAAGGTGAGCCCGAGAACTTTCCAAGGCTTGTGTTGGGGCTGCGGAGAGGTAGGGCACAGATGTAGTCAGTGTCCAGGGGAGCGGAGAACACGTCCTCTCAACCGGACGGATTCTGATGCCCTTTCCCGCAGTGCTGCAAGGACTGTGGTAGGTATGGTCACCATCCGAGTGCATGTCCTAAGGCTAAGGAAGGGGGTACAGGCGGGAAAAACTCTGGAGAAGGGGGCCGAAACCCAGCTGTCTTCGGTTCCCGGGCCCCGACTTGGGTAAGCTGCCGTCGAACCAGCACGATGCAGGTGAAGGGCTCAATAGATGGGAAGCCATGCCGCCTGACAGTGGACACTGGGGCTGAGAAGACCCTAGTGTGGCCTGATATGTTGGCCACTATGCGACTTCCAGACGCACCACAGAGACTGTGTGGTGTCACGGGGCATTGTGTGCAGCTCAAGGGGCCAGTGGAGGCTCGCATTGGCGTGGGCAGCACGGTGCAGCGGCTGCCGGTGTATGTGGTCGATCTGGACGAGCACTGTTTGCTGGGCCTTGACTACCTGACGCAGAGTAAAGGGGTGTGTCGACCTTGGACGGAAGCTGGTGAGGGTGCACGGTGAAGAGGTGCCCTTGCTTCCAGAGGTTGGCTGTGCAGAGGTAGTTACAGCTGAGCGACTGCACCTTGCCCCCAGGACAGAGTCTAGAATCCGGTGTCGACTGTCAAGAGTGATGCGTGGAGTACAGGGCCTCGTAGAGCCCAACCAAAACCTGCAGCTGGCTGATGGCGTAGCGGTTGGGCGGAGCCTTGTTGGACCAGGGGAGGGGTTAGTTACAGTGTTGGTAGCTAACTTCTCCGATAAGGCCCAGAAGGTGCCAGCTGGTACAAAGCTGGGCACTTGTGAGGAAGTGGAACATCCAGAAGAGTCATCGGGGAGCAAGGAGTTGGTTGGTGTGGGGCCGTTGCCTGACTTCCTCGAGGACTTGGCCCTGTGGTGTTACCATGGGCCAGGAAACTACTCCTGGGGCCATGGTGAAAAAGAAGATGACGTTAGCCCCAGTAGCGGCGATGAGGACGTGGCAGACGCTGACCGAGATAAGGACGAACATTTGGACGGTGAGGGCGATGCAACAGACTTCAATGGTGACCATGAGCCAGGTCTTGGGACAGGAGATACCCCTCTGGAGGCCACTGCCAATCTACCGCTGCCCACACCTCCTCCAGAGCGACCCCAACGAGAGCGAAGAAAGCCGCGCTGGATGAAAGATTTTTGTGTTTCTGAGAACTGATTTTATTTAAATTTTCTGTAGTTTGTTTCAGGTTTAGATATGTCAGAGCAGACGGGTCGTCTGCTTGATAGGGGGGATAGTGCTACGCCAGTGGGTCTTTGTCTCTGTGCGAAACATGTGTTAACATGAAAAGGATGACCTGGGCATGTGTTAACATGAAGGGACCTGGGCAAACATGACGCAACTGGCTGTGAGCAGAGGAGCGGAGGAACAAGCCAGGAGAGACGCGGTTGGGTGCTGCTCCTGTGAAGACCTCGTGTGTGCCCTTGTGACTTAATATAACTTTGTGTTGCCCTGTTATAAGCTGTATCGTGCAGTGTGGCATGCTGGTTTCCCCCTGTATTGTGCCTATAGAAAAGTGCACGGGTAAATAACTTGTGTAAATAAAGGAATGACTGTTATTTTGTGTTTACTTCGTGCCCTGCCTCGCCACTTGGCGTTTCCTCTCCTGGTGTTCTGGGACGCTGTGGTGTTCGGTGCCTCTTGGAGCTGTTCAGTGTTCACGACCCTGTATATAACACGCCGTCTGCCTAGCCTGCCTTGTGTTGGTGGCAGAGAGACGAGGCGGTCGGCGAAACAATAATAATAATGCTAGTGGTTATAATATTGTTATTAGTATTATTATTGTTATTATTATCATTATTATTATTTGTACTGGTAGTATAATTGTAAAAATAATTATTATAACAGTAATAATTACAGTAATAACGATACTAATTAAGATAATGATATAAATAATTATTATAAAATCGTTATTATTGTTATTATTATTGTTATTACTATCATTATTGTTGTGGTTATTAGTATTATTGCAAAAATATATACTATAACTCCAATAATTGCAATAATAATGATAACAATTGCAATAATGATGATAATAATTGCAATAATGATGATAATAATTGCAATAATGATGATAATGATGATGATGATAATGATGATGATAACGATAATAATGATGATAATCATGATAATGATGATGATAATAACAGGAATTGTGTCCATATATAATATAAAAAAGGTATTAGAAAAACAAATTCCTAAAAGTCGAAAAAGCGGCAAAATCTAGCGAAATATAGCCTTTTGAGAGTATACTCCAAAATGACGTTTTTTCGATTTCTTTGGTGATTTCGGCAATTATTAGGGTAATAATGATAATAATTACCAGAATTGTATTAATCATAACAATAATGATGACAAAAGTGAGAATAAAGAGAATTTTTATAACATTTGAATATTATTATATTATTATTATTATTATTATTATTATTATTATTATTATTATTATATTATTATTATCTTAATTATTAGTATTATTGCCAAAAAATCTATTATAACTGTAATAATAACAATAATAATAATAAGTATAAGTATAATAATAATAATGCTAGTGGTTATAATATTGTTATTAGTATTATTATTGTTATTATTATCATTATTATTATTTGTACTGGTAGTATAATTGCAAAAATAATTATTATAACAGTAATATTTACAGTAATAACGATAACAATTGCTATAATGATGATAATAATTGCAATAATGATGATAATGATGATGATAATGATGATAATGATGATAATGAGGATGATAACGATAATAATGATTATAATCATGATAATGATGATGATAATAACAGGAATTGTGTCCATATATAATATATAAAAGGTATAAGAAAAACATTCCCAAAAGTCGAAAAAAGGGCAAAATCTAGCGAAATATAGCCTTTTGAGAGTATACTCCAAAATAACGTTTTTTCGATTTCTTTGGTGATTTCGGCAATTATTAGGGTAATAATGATAATAATTACCAGAATTGTATTAATGATAACAATAATGATGATAAAAGTGAGAATAAAGAGAATTTTGATAACATTTGAATATTATTATTATTATTATTATTATTATTATTATTATTATTATTATTATTATCATTATTATTAATGTTATCTTAATTATTAGTATTATTGCCAAAAAATTTATTATAACTGTAATAATAACAATAATAATAATAAGTATAAGTATAATAATAATAATGCTAGTGGTTATAATATTATTATTAGTATTATGATTGTTATTATTATCATTATTATTATTTGTACTGGTAGTATAATTGCAAAAATAATTATTATAACAGTAATAATTACAGTGATAACGATACTAATTAAGATAATGATATAAAAAATTATTATGAAATCGTTATTATTGTTATTATTATTGTTATTACTATCATTATTGTTGTGGTTATTAGTATTATTGAAAAAATATATACTATAACTCCAATAATTGCAATAATAATGATAACAATTGTAATAATGATGATAATAATTGCAATAATGATGATAATCATGATGATAATGATAATGACAACGATAACAATAATGATAATGATGATGACAACGATAATAATGATGATAATCATGATAATGATGATGATAATAACAGGAATTGTGTCCATATATAATATAAAAAAGGTATAAGAAAAAAAATCCCAAAAGTCGAAAAAGCGGCAAAATCTTGCGAAATATAGCCTTTTGAGAGTATACTCCAAAATGACGTTTTTTTTTTATTTCTTTGGTGATTTCGGCAATTATTAGGGTAATAATGATAATAATTACCAGAATTGTATTAATCATAACAATAATGATGATAAAAGTGAGAATAAAGAGAATTTTGATAACATTTGAAAATTATTATTATTATTATTATTATTATTATTATTATTATTATTATTATTATTATTATTATTATCATTATTATTATTATTATTACTATTATTATATTATTTTAATATTATTTAAATCTATTATAACTGTAATAATAACTGTAATAACGATACTAATTAAGATAATGATATAAATAATTATTATAAAATCGTTATTATTGTTATTATTATTGTTATTACTATATTATTGTTGTGGTTATTAGTATTATTGCAAAAATATATACTATAACTCCAATAATTGCAATAATAATGATAACAATTGCAATAATGATGATAATAATTGCAATAATGATGATAATGATGATGATAATGATGATAATGATGATAATGATGATGATAATAACAGGAATTGTGTCCATATATAATATAAAAAAGGTATAAGAAAAACATTCCCAAAAGTCGAAAAAGCGGCAAAATTTAGCGAAATATAACCTTTTGAGAGTATACTCCAAAATGACGTTTTTTCTATTTTTGGGTGATTTCGGCAATTATTAGGGTAATAATGATAATAATTACCAGAATTGTACTAATGATAACAATAATGATGATAAAAGTGAGAATAAATTAGAATTTTGATAACATTTGAATATTATTATTATTATTATTATTATTATTATTATTATTATTATCATTATTATTAATGTTATCTTAATTATTAGTATTATTGCCAAAAAATTTATTATAACTGTAATAATAACAATAATAATAATAAGTATATGTATAATAATAATAATGCTAGTGGTTATAATATTGTTATTAGTATTATTATTGTTATTTTTATCATTAATATTATTTGTACAGGTAGTATAATTGCAAAAATAATTATTATAACAGTAATAATTACAGTAATAACGATACTAATTAAGATAATGATATAAATAATTATTTTCAAATCGTTATTATTGTTATTATTATTGTTATTACTATCATTATTGTTGTGGTTATTAGTATTATTGCAAAAATATATACTATAACTCCAATAATATCAATAATAATGATAATAATTGCAATAATGATGATAATAATTGCAATAATGATAATAATGATGATGATAATGATAATAATGATGATAATGATGATAATGATGATGATAACGATAATAATGATGATAATGATGATAATGATGATGATAAGAACAGGAATTGTGTCCATATATATTATAAAAATGATATAAGAAAAACATTCCCAAAAGTCGAAAAAGCGGCAAAATCTAGCGAAATATAGCCTTTTGAGAGTATACTCCAAAATGACGTTTTCTCGATTTCTTTGGTGATTTTGGCAATTATTAGGGTAATAATGATAATAATTACCAGAATTGTATTAATCATAACAATAATGATGATAAAAGTGAGAATAAAGAGAATTTTGATAACGTTTGAATATTGCTATTATTATTATTATTATTATTATTATTATTATTATTATTATTATTATTATTATTATTATTATTATTTGTACTGGTAGTATAATTGTAAAAATAATTATTATAACAGAAATAATTACAGTAATAACGATACTAATTAAGATAATGATATAAATAATTATTATAAAATCGTTATTATTGTTATTATTATTGTTATTACTATCGTTATTGTTGTAGTTATTAGTATTATTGCAAAAATATATACTACAACTCCAATAATTGCAATAATAATGATAACAATTGCAATAATGATGATAATAATTGCAATAATGATGATAATGATGATGATAATGATGATAATGATGATGATAACGATAATAATGATGATAATCATGATAATGATGATGATAATAACAGGAATTGTGTCCATATATAATATAAAAAAGGTATAAGAAAAACATTCCCAAAAGTCGAAAAAGCGGCCAAATCTAGCGAAATATAGCCTTTTGAGAGTAAACTCCAAAATGACGTTTTTTCGATTTCTTTTGTGATTTCGGCAATTATTAGGGTAATAATGATAATAATTACCAGAATTGTATTAATCATAACAATAATGATGATAGAAGTGAGAATAAAGAGAATTTTGATAACATTTGAATATTATAAATATTATTATTATTATTATTATTATTATTTTAATTATTAGTATTATTGCCAAAAAATCTATTATAACTGTAATAATAATAATAATAATAATAAGTATAAGTATAATAATAATAATGCTAGTGGTTATAATATTGTTATTAGTATTATTATTGATATTATTATCATTATTATTATTTATATTGGTAGTATAATTGCAAAAATAATTATTATAACAGTAATAATTACAGTAATAACGATACTAATTAAGATAATGTTATAAATAATTATTATAAAATCGTTATTTTTATTATTATTGTTATTACTATCATTATTGTTGTGGTTATTAGTATTTTTGCAAAAATATATACTATAACTCCAATAATTACAATAATAATGATAACAATTGCAATAATGATGATAATAATTGCAATAATGATGATAATAATGATGATAACGATAATAATGATGATAATCATGATAATGATGATGATAATAACAGGAATTGTGTCCATATATATTATAAAAAAGGTATAAGAAAAACATTCCCAAAAGTCGAAAAAGTGGCAAAATCTAGCGAAATATAGCCTTTTGAGAGAATACTCCAAAATGACGTTTTCTCGATTTTTTTTGGTGATTTCGGCAATTATTAGGGTAATAATGATAATAATTACCAGAATTGTATTAATCATAACAATAATGATGATAAAAGTGAGAATAAAGAGAATTTTGATAACGTTTGAATATTATTATTATTATGATTATTATTATTATTATTATTATTGCCAAAATTTTTATTATTTTTTTTTTTTTTTTTTTTTTTAAAAAATATTATAACTGTAATAATAACAATAATAATAATAAGTATAAGTATAATAATAATAATGTTAGTGATTATAATATTGTTATTAGTACTATTATTGTTATTATTATCATTATCATTATTTGTACTGGTAGTATAGTTGCAAAAATAATTATTATAACAGTAATAATTACAGTAATAACGATACTAATTAAGATCATGATATAAATAATTATTACAAAATCGTTATTATTGTTATTATTATTGTTATTACTATCGTTATTGTTGTGGTTATTAGTATTATTGCAAAAATATATACTTTAACTCCAATAATTGCAATAATAATGATAACAATTGCAATAATGATGATAATAATTGCAATAATGATGATAATGATGATGATAATGATGATAATGATGATAATGATGATGATAATAACAGGAATTGTGTCCATATATAATATAAAAAAGGTATAAGAAAAACATTCCCAAAAGTCGAAAAAGCGGGAAAATCTAGCGAAATATAGCCTTTTGAGAGTATACTCCAAAATGACGTTTTTTCGATTTCTTTGGTGATTTCGGCAATTATTAGGGTAATAATGATAATAATTACCAGAATTGTATTAGTCTTAACAATAATGATGATAAAAGTGAGAATAAAGAGAATTTTGATAGCATTTGATAATTATTATTATTATTATTATTTTTTTTTTTTTTATTATTATTATTATTATTATTATTATTATTATTATTTATATGATTATTATTATTATTATTATTATTATTATTATTATTATTATTATTATTATTATCATTATTATTATTTGTTCTGGTAGTATAATTGCAAAAATAATTATTATAACAGTAATAATTACAGTAATAACGATACTAATTAAGATAATGATATAAATAATTATTATAAAATCGTTATTATTGTTATTATTATTGTTATTACTATATTGGAGGTTCTTCAAACCTCGCCTCAGAGAGACACAGCAGATCCAGATGGGTGTCCAGATCTCTTTTTATTTTCAATGCGTTACCTGCTCATTAGTTAAGTTCCTTTTTACCTTTCTAATAGCGTTTTAACC
>NW_023659039.1:0-2500 GCF_015228065.2 Penaeus monodon
GAAAAATCTTTTCAAAGGCAATAGAGCTTGTTTTTGTGTGAGAATCGGATGTAAGATGCTCCAGAGATCTCTGCCATGGACTTAGCTAGCTCATTTGTAACATCTTTTTTGTCTGTGATGATTATGCCATCCATTTCAGAGCAGGTGGTGACATGGATGTGCTCTTTCCAATGATCTTACACACCTTATCCCATACCCATGCTAAGGGGGTCCCAGAGTTAATTGAGGAGACATACTGTCTTCACAACATCCGTCTAGCCTCCTTTAGTACTCACCTAGCTTGACTTTGTCAAGGCCAGGTTACATTGCTGGTGCGCCATTTCACTGCCTTAATGCAGCTTTTCTTGCTCTGACAACTTATTGGCATTCATTAAACCACCATGGTACCGGAGGTCGATGGTACTGCCCGCTTCTTTTGGGAATGGATATTTTTTACTGCAAGGTGAATTCGTGATGTGAAATGATTAAAAGTATCTTGAACACACTGGCAAACATTCACAGATCCTTGCAATACTGCAGTTGATCTAAAAGATTCCAGTCTGCATGTTCAAGTCGCCATCTCTGCACTCCATTAGCTGGAATACCAGTCACCTCCAAAAGTATTGGAAAGTGGTCGCTTCCAATTATACAGTAGGACTGCAGCAGAACTTCCATACAACTAGCCATTTTTGCAAAGGGGAGATGGACTCTACTTTCTAGCTCTGCTGTGAGACTGCCCATGATGTGATGATATTCCATACCAAATGATATCTCAGTTATCAGAGATCTTCCAAAGTTCCTGATAGATCTATTCAATAGGATCTTTAGTGAGGGCACAGCGCTATTCAAATGGAAAGAAGGATGTTTCCGAATCGGAGAATTTCTCTCACCAGCTACATCTAAAATTATAGAGAAAATGGTAAACCTCAGGTTGATATGGCTACTGGTAAAGGAAAACATGGTAGCTCCATGACAATGTGTTTAGAAAATTGAGATCGACCACAGATGCCCTTGTCAGGATGGAGAATTCTATACAGAATTCCTTCACACAGTGTTGCCATATGACCATCTTCTTTGACTTCGAAAAGGCTTATAATACTATTTAAAAGCATGGCATACTCATGAAGTTGTATGATATTGTTTTAAGAGAAGCATTACATACTTTCAAACATAGCTTCCTTGCTGATAGGAAGTTTAGAATATGGGTGAGTAACAGCTTCTCTAACCTGGAAGATCAGCTGGAGTGGGTCTCACAAGGTAGTAACTTAAGTGTGACCCTGTTTGCCATTGCCTAAAAGACATCGTAAAGGTCGTTTCAAGTGCCGTCTTGTGTAGTTTGTATGTGGATGATTTCACATTGTACTTCTCTGGAGGAAGCTTACACATGCAGACTTCAATAAATCAGGTTGTGCAATGGGCAACATACCATAGTTTCGTATTCTTTCCATGCAAGACTCCCACACACCGACTTGAAACCCAGTATGAGAAGTTGACCACAGACGTATCTACTTGTCTCCCCCATATACATGGAAAAGTGTATCATGGAAAAGTTTGGGATGTAAAAAATCTTTTTTAATTTCACGGGAAAGGGACAACTTTTTTAAAAAATTTTAATTATACAAATTTTTTAAAATATTTTTTATATTTTTAAAAAGCATGATATTTTCTTAGATTTTTAATAAAAATTTTCTTTTTACTATTTTTTTTTCTTTTCAATATCGGGCAATTTTGGGTGAAAAATTGAATTCACATGACTTTTTTAGGCCCAAAAGTGGGTGAATTCATGGGGAATAATCCACAATTTTTCCCTGATCATCATTTTACCCCGGGTGATTTTTTTCCTTTTGGACTAACCCACCTAAACTATCGCTGTACAAGCAGCAGGACCCCAAATTCTTAGCTAAAACGCCGGGGGTAAATTTTTTTTCTTTTTCTTTTTTTTTTTTTGCTACTTTTTAAATTTCCCCTTTAAAAACAGTTAATCCCCAAAATCTAGCTGATCCTAGGTTTTGGGTCTATCTGAATTCTAAATTCCCGTGTATTTATTCAAAAAGGGACATAACTATATGGGCCTATCATTTTTACCCGGTTTCAGTACCATCAAAAAAAACCAAACATCTTTTTAAAGCCCTTAAGGGCAAAAAAGAGAACAAGTTTTTTCATTGATATTTTTTACTCCCATAATATTCATTTTTTGAAAACCCCAAACCCTAAATATTTAAATTTCCCAACAGGGAAAAAAACGGGCCCCAAAAACCCCCTGCTGTTAAATTTTGAACAAACCCTCCCCATCATTTCCCTCGTCTTTGGGGGGGGGGGGGGGCTGAGGAGACGGACGTGGCCGAGGAGGGGCAACCCTGCCTTCTGTCCCCTTACCTAACGTTACTCATTTTTTCCCTTTACACAAAAAAACCCTATTATAATGCGGACCCTATCGCCAGTAATGGGCCCTAGAAGTGCCCGGGGAGAATTTTTTTTAATAAGTAAAAAAATCAAAAATGTAGTTTTGGGTAAAATTTTG
>NW_023659039.1:10000-15000 GCF_015228065.2 Penaeus monodon
TTCCTCCACCTCCTCCTCCACCACCGGAGGAACCGCCGTATCCACCTCCTCCACCTCCACCTCCGGAGGAACCGCAGAAGCCACCCCCTCCACTTCCTCCTCCGGAGGAACCGCCGGATCCACCTCCTCCACCTCCGGAGGAACCGCCGTATCCACCGCCTCCACCTCCACCTCCAGAGGAACCGCCGTATCCACCTCCTCCACTTCCACCTCCAGAGGAACCGCCGTATCCACCTCCTCCACCTCCACCTCCGGAGGAACCGCCGTATCCACCTCCTCCACTTCCACCTCCGGAGGAACCGCCGTATCCACCTCCTCCACTTCCACCTCCAGAGGATCCACCGTATCCACCTCCTCCCCCCCCTCTACTGCCTCCAGACGACCCATACGTTGCACCTCCGCCTCCTCCGCCTCCCCCCGCGGGATGAGCCTCCGTGGCCTCCGCCGTCTGCAGGATGGAGGCAGCCAGAAGGCCGAGCAAGGCCACGCCAGTAGTCGTCTCTGAAACCACGGAACTCCCGTCAGAACAAGGTCACGGCATCGCGTCATGTTCCCATCTCAGTATAAACAAAATGTGTTTGAGTGTCTGTTTCTGTCAGTGTATGTATGCATGTATCTTTACATGCGTGTGCCGACACATCTCGCATCACCATGCTGCTCAGCGGCAGGAGTCGCTTTGCTGGGAGGCTAAGAGGCGCTCGCTTTTATGGTCGCCGCGAGGGCCGCCTGCTGTGCGCGCCGCCACTCGCTCCTCTCGACTTTCTTTGGGTGTCGGAGGGGGTTGCTTTGCCTGATTTTGTTTATTGCATATACACAGTACGTGGCAGATGGATAAATGCAGATGTTAAGGTATATGTATACACACATACATACATACATACACACATATATATATATATATATAGATATATATATATATATATATAATATTATATATATATATATATTTATGTATGTATGTATGTGTACATACATACATATGTATATGTGTATGTATATATATCTATATATTACATATATACGTTATATATGTGTATATATACATATATATACATATATATGCATGCATTCATATATATATATATATATATATATATATATATACATATATATATATAATATATATATGTATTTATATTATTCACACACACACACACACACACACACACAATATATATATATATAATTTTATATAATTTTATATATATATATATAATATATTATATATATATTCATTATATATAGACATATACATATATTTATGCATGCATCCACGCCACGCACACACACACACACATAGATAGATAGATAGTTAGACAAATAAACAGATAGATGGATGGCTGGATGGATAGATAAACAAAGTATAGATTGATAGACAGATAGCAGATTGGTACAGACACACTTACACACACTTATACACATGCATACATGCATACTTACATACACATATATGTGTGTGTGTAATATATAAATATATATATATGATATATATAATATATATATATATATGTATATATATACATATATATATATATATCTATTATATATATATATATATACATATATATATATATATATATATATATATATATAATATATATATATATATATATATATATATATATATATATATATATATGCACACACATACACACACACATACACAGATATAAAAATATAATATATATATATATATATACTATATATATATATACATATATATTATATATATATGTGTGTGTGTGTGTGTGTGTGTGTGTGTGGTGTTTTATATGTGTGTGTGTGTGTGCATGTGTGTGTGTGTGTGTGTGTGTGTGTGTGGTGTGTGTGTGGGGTGTGTGTCTATACATACAGATATATATATAAATATATATATATATATATATATATATATAAATATTATATGTATATAAACATATATTATATACATGTGTGTGCATGAAATATATATATGTATATATATGTATATATGAATATATATATATATATATATATAATATACTATATATATATATATGTATGTATATATATATATATATATATATATATATGGTGTGTGTGTGTTGTGTGTGTGTGTGTGTGTGTGTGTGTGTGTGTGATTTTGTGTACGTTTGAATGTGTGTCTGTGATTCTGTGTGCTTGTGTGTGCGTTTGAATGTGTGTGTTTTTCAGTATGTATGTTTGTGTGTGTGTGTGTGTGTGGGTGTGTTGTGTATATATAATATATATATATATTATATATATATATATATATATATATATATATATATATGATGCATGTATGTATTATCTGTGTGTGTGTGTGGTGTGTGTGTGTGTGTGTGTGTGTGTGTGTGTGTGTGTGTGAGTGTGTGTGTGTGTTGTTGTGTATGTATGTTTGTATCTGTGTGTGTGTGGTAGTGTGTATGTGTGTGTGCGTGTGTGTGTGACTGTGTGTATGTGTGTGTGTGTGTGTGTGTGTGTGTGTGTGTGTGTGTGAGTGTGAGTGTGAAAACCAATCACGGAACGAGTAGCATTTGGAATAGTAGACAATAGTAGTTAATAATAAACAACCTGCCTTTTCATTTTTTAAGAAATTGCAAAGAATAATGAATAACGTTATTCATTGCTCTTTTTGATCATTCGAAAATGAGGAACAATGTTCGACATTTATCATGAAAACAAGATGCTTGCAAAATTCGAATAGGAATGGCAAATAAGCATAAAGCCAGGATTATCAGGGAGGTGAAGCAATGCAGATTATTGCCGTTTTGTTCATGGCAGCATTGGAAAAATCATGAAAACACTAATGAATACGCCATGACCATCTATTAGACAGACAAGGAAACCATTGAGAGAGTACAGGAGGTGAGTGAATAAACCGGGAAAAATGAGCCATGAATGGAGTCGAAAAACACCAGGAAAATTTAATTTTACTTTGCAATAAGAAATAATGGATAAGAAACGGCCATTAGCAAGGGAACGACACTAAAGCACAAACACGTTGCTTTTGTGAAGAGCAAACGTTGAATTTCACGGAAGAAGGACAAAAAAGTTGTACGGAAACAGTTACAAATACCAGCCTCAAAGTTTTTCATGCATACACAATATTTCAGCGTTTTTCAACCAGAAATGAATATGGTCAACAAAAGGACAGTCACAAAACGTAGTATTTGGTTTGACAGGCAGCAGGGGAAAGCGTCATCGTTGAGGCTATGCTCCTACGGAGGAGGATGGGGGCCCAAAAGCACAGGGGCCTAAGATGTGTACTGCACATGGGGGTATGAGTTATAATGTTTTAGGCATTGATATGGAAACTTAATTTAGATAATTTTTTTTCCGAATATCTAGCTTTTCAACATATATCACATAAATGACATACTTATTTCATCTGTAAAGGTTTTCTGCTAGAGAATGACGAGAGAAAAAAAAGTCCTTTGGAAGATAAACTATACAAGTTCAGAACAAAAATACACATAGATACTTCGCCTCCATTAGTATGGTAAACGTATGCGATACAGTGGAGGTTCCTACCGTCCTTTAAATTTATTTTCCGTCCTTATCATTCACTCTTTTCCCCACTTACGGGACACCCCTTTGAGAAGTGGAACTTTCAAAAAGGTGTGTCCCGTTTCTCTCTTCTGCCCTGCATCACTTTGTGTTCAACTTGTGTTTTACCCGTGACTACATTAATCACCGGTGACCTGTTCATATTAGACATCAAGGTAACAACTTACAAATCTTGAAGAAGTACAAGTCTTCTGCAACCGATCCCCGGCCAGCCTGAAAATGATGATGAAAAGGAAACAGCCCCAGAATTGAACTGACATCTCGAAAAACCCTCAAGAGTTTGTTCGTCTGATGAGGAACTCTTGAACTCGGTTCCTTTCCATAATTGTTCAGGAGCTTTTAGTATCTACAAGGATAATTACCGTGACAACCTTATGGGAATTCTTAAAACTAACAAAACCTACGGGAATTAAAAACTCATTTTAGAAATGAACACTTTGAACAGTTTACAAAGCATTAACAATAACACCCCAATGTCGGAGGGCTGGAAAAAAAATAATCGAATTTCAGGCAAACAAACTAACACCCGCAGTTCCATAGTCCTCTTGCACAAGCAGATATGCTTTCCCTTTGTCCCAAGGGCTGGAGCGTCCAAATTGAGCTCACTTCCCACAAAATTCCGGATCACCTTAGCCAATCTAAAATTGAAAAGCAAATTTGCCATTGAGATTGGGTGTTCTGATACTGACCCCTCAGACTTTGCTAAGATCACTGAGTGGGAAATGAACAATGCACTGATCAAAGGAAAAGCGTCCCCCCCAAGTGAGGATGGAATTACCTATAGTGTCCTCCGCCTTATAGCTCAGGTTTCCTGGTAATCCCCTTTTGCACCTATACAGGTTAAGTTTGTCACAAGGTATTCTGCCTGGCCCCTGGACATGCAGTCTAATCATCCCTATACCGAAATCAAACACTGATAAATACCGACCAATTTCATTAACCTCATGTGTATGCAAAGTTCTAGAAAGGATAATTTTGAACAGACTCAGGTACAGGTTACAGGTAAATTATCTCACAGACTGTACGGATTCCTATCGGGACGTAGCACACAACTTTGCTTTGCAGAGTACTTTTCACACTCTAATCCAGGTAAGCACACTGTTTTTCTTGACCTTAAGTCAGCTTTTGACATTGCAAACAGAAAAGTTATCCTAGAAGAATTAGTAAGCTTTGGCATCCGGGGTAAGATATTGAACTGGATTAGAATGTATCTCTTGAACAGATCTGCAAGTGTCCTGTTCAGGGGAGTGAGAAGTTCCACTTCACAGTCTTTTGAACTTGGGACTCCACAGGGAGGAGTTCTCAGCCCTATGCTGTTCAATGTCCTCATGCACAAGCTGGTGGCAGATATCCGACTTGGGGATGGTGAATCCATTATATCCCTATGCTGATGAATATGCGTCAGAGCATCATCACAAGAGAGGATGCAAATAATTCTCGACAGAATCACA
>NW_023659040.1:0-2500 GCF_015228065.2 Penaeus monodon
AAATAAAATATATAGTAGTACAGGATAAAATAGAAAATGATACAATATGATAAAAAAAATATGTGTGTTTTTAAAATTTTTATTGATATATAGATAAAATTTTTCTAATATATAATTAAAAAAAGTTTTTTTTATAGTAAATCAAAACTTTTTCTAATATATATTTTATATATTTATATATTATATAAATATATATTATTATGTGTGTGTGTGTGTTTGTTATATATATAAAATATTATATGTATTTTACTTAATATATATATATATATATATATATATATTGTGTGTGTTGTGTGTGTGTGTGTGTGTGTGTGTGGTGTGTTGTGTGGTGGTTTATATTCATAGTAATATATATATTATATATATATATATTTTATATATATATATATATTATATAATATATATATATATATATATATATATTTATTATATACTATATAAAACACCATACACACACAAAACACACACCACACATGTGTGTGTGTGTGTGTTTTGGTGTTTATATATGTTATGTATATATATATATATATATATTTTATATATTTATATATATTATATATATAGGGTTTATATATACATATATATAATATATATTATTATATATATATATATAAAAACACATAACACACAACCCACAAAACCACACCACCACATCACACACACACCACACACACACACACACACACACACCACACCACATATATATATATATAATATATATATATATTAATATACATATACATATGTATATATATTATACGTAGTTTATATTATATAAATTTATATATTTTATATATATTTTTATATAAAAATATTTTTATATATATATAATATATATTATTATATATATATTTTCTATATATATTATCAATATTATATTATATAATATAATAGATAGATAGATAGATAGATAGATAGATAGATATAGATATATAGTACACACACACGTGTACATCCTATCAAAGTTCCAGTTTTTGACTTAGGCCAATTGGTATGGATGGATTAAAGGAATAAGGACGTATTGTATATATCTAAACGAGATGTTGACAGTAGATCTCGAGATTCGTTTGCTTTTATTATTCTTTGCTCCTCAGGAATTCCTGTGATTGCTCTAACTCTGTGCGGGTTGGCTTTGCAAGCAGATGCGGAGCCTAAGCAAAATGCCTCATTTTTTTTTCTTTGTCTTGGTAGCCATGATTAGCATTAAGCCATTGCCGCTGGGAAAGTAGGTAACGTCCATTGTGATTTTTTTGCTCGTCAGTTATTTACAAATAGCTGGTTCAACGAGAGGCTCAGTCACTAAGGAATTCATTACAATACTTACCTTGTTTACTCGTTTCCTTGAGATTTGTTGTTTGTTTGTTTGTTTGTTTTTGTATTTGTAGAAAATTCAGAGAAATGGGGAAGGGTATGGTCAAATTAGGACTGGAAAAAAAACTACAGTGGGCAGATCGTGTACCCGGCGGCATAGTTTAATGGATTGAATTAAGAATTCCAGCTACAACTGACGATGCTAACAGTGAGATATGAATATGAGAAGTTTTTATTTAGGAAGTAAAGAGTACAGATAGAAATATTTTTTATATATCTATTCATATGCATAGATATATATGTACATATTCCTTCACTTTTAATCACACCGCACACACACACACAACACACCACACAACACACACCACACACAGATTTATATATATATATATATATTATATATTATATATATATATATATATATATATGAAAAGCAAACAGCCAATACGAAATGAAAACATATCACGTTTAAACTTTAACGAGTTCCTCTTCAGACAATGATTAACCGATATGGATTCCATTTCAGTTAATTATTCGTCTGAAGAAAAACTCTTGAAGACTTGGAAACGTTCGATATATTTTAAATTTCTTCTTGAGGTTGTTTTTTCTTTCTTTTTTGTGTACACATAACTGTGTTTGTGTTCACCCACACACTTTACTGTGTTTGTGTTCACACACACACAGAACTTTGTTTTGTGTTCCACCACACACACACACACACACACCACAACACCACCACACACAAACACATACACACACCAACGCCACACACACAAAACACATATAAAAAATATTATTGTATATATATATATACAATATAAAATACATATATGTACAGACCACACCACATGTATATGTATGTATACGGGCCTGTTATGTATACACACCCCACACACACACAAACTTCTACTATCTATCTATATATATATATTATATTATATATATATTATATATATTTTATATATATACGCAGTGCATTTAAGTATTATATTTTTTTTTCTTTCTAGCATGCGGGGTCCTAGTCTTCTTTGGGGGCTTGTTGTCAGGGGGGGCACCAGGTGGAATGGGAGGAGCCTTTCCCCCGGCGGAGGTGGACTAATGGGAGGGGCAATGGGTGGAATGAAACCAGGAAGACAAGAGGTGGACTAGGTGGCAATGGGTTAAAGACCAGGGGAATTCTTCCCCATTA
>NW_023659040.1:5000-7500 GCF_015228065.2 Penaeus monodon
TCCTCGAAGTCTCGCAAAGGTCCTCCTTGACTTCGGATTCGTCTTGACCTCCTCGTAGCCCTGGCCCAGGCCTAACTCGGCGGCGTCTCGTCCACACGTTCCCTCACAGATCTCGTCCGGGTCCTTCTCGCGTCCACACGTCCTCGTAATCTTCATCCGGATCTACGGGCGTCGGGCGGGGGCGGCATCTCGGGGCTGCTGATATCTGCGCTACGAGCTCCTGGAGTTGACCGGATCTGCAGGCGTCCGCCAGGACGCATTCTGGGGCGACTGATACCTGGGGCAAAGGTGCTGGTTCGCTGGATTTTCGGGAGTCTGGCAGGCAACGCCCTTTTCTAAACGAAAATCCTGGCCCGTGGGCCTATGGCGATCTTCGATGACGTCCTTCTCACAGCATCCTAAGGGTCCTCCCTCGTGCCGTGTCGGTCCGACTACAATATAAAGTCGGGGAGCCAGATCATACACGTAAGGGCCAGAGTAAAGAAAAGAAAGGCAAAGGAAGATGGGGTTGTAGTTTACCACTAGCCGGTTATTCATAACAATTTACGGTTTTTAATGTTGGTTTTTAACTTATTTTCGTCTTTTTTTTTTCATTTTGTGTTTTTTTTTCAAAAAGGTAAAGAAGAAAATAGAAGAGGGAGTTTGTCAGTAGCGGTCGCATAGACCTATTAAAACTACCACCATCTCTGATAGATATAGAATAGATAAGGGAACGACATCGGCGATCCGCGAGATCTATTTGAACCATAGTCGTCACACAGATAGAAATAGTTTGTAACTTGTACTTTATGTACGAACCATCGTCACGACGGACAAATTGCGGCAAAAGAGATACATAATAAATCTTTACCCCGGGCCCACTAGACAGCAACAGCCCTTTTTAATGAAAAAAGGGGCAGTGTCTTTTTCCTGCGTGTGTGAGTGAGGTGAAGGTGTTGTGTATGCGTGTGTGAGTGACAGCTAGCGTTATGAGAGGGAAAAGCGAGTGACCTCACACAGAGAAGAATCATAAACACGAATATTAACGTTCACTATAACAAAACTGAAGTAATTAGCAATGCTAGCTATTTAAGATTATTTCAACTACCACATTGAATTTAACATATAATGATATGCGACAGAATGTACGCATGAATGAATGGTGACATGAAACAAATATTCGCCAATTTTTTTATCAAGCAAATCTTCTCGGGGTCAGAATTCTGAACTGCCGAGGTACTGTCTAGCTTGCACGTCGACTTCAATAAAACTCATAACGGGGGGATCCTATACCCAAATGCCGTATATGACTGAAGCGACTCGAGCCAGGAATATAATATCCTGCTCTCTTTTGCGTATCTGTAATGGCGCTCGGGAAAATTCCCGAAGGATATATAATTCACGAAACACACAAAAGCTTGGGGGGGTACCCAAAACATGCAAACGAAATTCAAGAGGGTGAGAAAGGTGTGATTAATAAGCGAATCATGATTCTAGCTTTAACCCTAGTCCTACATTAATTAACGGCGTAACCGCGGGTCACACCGACTCAAAGGGAGCCGAACGAACGAATAAATTCGGTTATTGCCCCTACTCTCGACGACGGAGCGCAGATCTATTAGGGGTTTACGCAACCCGGGCAATATCGGGCAATCCTGTGCACTATGATATGGGGAAGATCCTACGCTATATCCAAATAATACAATTTTTTTACCTGCTTCGCTCTAGCGCCGGGGAAAAACGTGTCACCAAAAGCAATGTAACAATGATATGTTTGCTTCAAAAATTTGAGGGAACCAAGAGGTCATCTGACCTTACCCCCGCCCGCCACCGACCGGGAAAAGAGAAGTGAGGTCAGGTCAACACAGGAAATTAAACCTTTTTCTAATCCAAGTGACCGCAAAAGAAAGAAAAGGGAAGGTCAGGTCGGGCGCGAGGGGTTTGGAAAGAGATAAATGAAATGATATTCGCGATAAGATAAAAACACGAACGCGTTAAATTCGTTGCAGATGAAACAATATAAATATCTAAAAACGAGAGAAAATAATTTAAATTCTTAACTAAAGAACGTATTCATGTTTATTGATCACATACTCGATCGCACGAAAATACGATCTGAGGTGGAGGAATAGTGGAGAACGTGCCATTTGCTGTCATTTGCACCTTTTTCCCAACAAAAAACAACGGCTTAACAAAATGTATGGGAGAAGAAGGGAAAAGAAAAAAGAAAGTGGCCCAAACGTGTTACTTACGTGTTTTTTTCTTAGCCATGTCTTGAGCGGTCGAGCGGATTTTCTTCGGGGGTGGTGTGTCCGTGTTGCATGCCAAAAAAGGGTGCAACGGCCCTCGCTGCCACCACTTTGTAAAAAGGCCTATCATCCTTAGTACAATGGTGAACCGAGGGTAGTTATACGGGTTATAGGGCCGCGCGGAGGTCACGGTCAGCTGCCCGGAGAGAGGGCGGAGCTGGGCCTTAGTGCGGTGGGAGCTGAGCACGAACTCCCGGGCAAACGAGGTCAGA